>NC_055689.1:10111876-10413376 GCF_017639745.1 Melanotaenia boesemani
AATTAAATACATTGTTTATTGTCTATTGTCAGTCTATTAAGGTTATTATTAATTTAACTTATTATTTATATAGTATGTATTTCCCCAAACACACAAAACTTACAAAAAACAAACAAAAAAAAACATTTCAGTCTTATGTGCGGATTTTTTTTACTCCTCATATCGAGATAGGAGAGAATGATCTTTATTTAGTCATTAAAAGATTTTCATACACAAAAAGAAGAAGAAAAAAACGAATCAGTAAATTAGGGTTAAATAGAACATGAGGACGTAAACATGGGTACAGGACTCGGACTTTGTTCCGCCCGTTTTCGGTTCGTATTTGAGGAGCGCCTGCGCCAAAAACAAGACACGCCCTTTTTTCTGCAAGCCATGTGGCTTCCGTTGGTAAATAGTGATATATGCTAAATGTTGACATTCGTTTCTTAAACTGTTTTTGCGTAATCTCAGGTTTTCGTGGAGACCGAGCAGCTATAATGTCGGCGGGCGTCGTGAACCTCCAGGCGCAGGTGGAGTCGTTGCTGGGGGCGCTGGTCAAAGCTGCTTCGGTGGAGTTGGTCAAACTGTTCGAGAGCAGATACCGAGCCTCGCCTGTGGATGTGGGCCTGGCTCAGGACAAAAGGGAAAGCAAACCCTTGGAGATGCAGGACAGTCTATGGTTTGAAGACACAAAACGCAGCATCGGTATTCAGGTGGAGGAAGATGTCTGTTCGCCGTTGGAGCTTTCTGGTATGCACTGTTTGAGTTTTAAATGCTGTTACATCCACATGAAGTCTGTGGCTAGGCTGGAGGAAACAGTGTAAGAGGAGGGTGCAGAAAGGGTTAAGCTGCAAAATAAAATCCAGATCTTAACGTAATTTAGTGCCATCAGCGCACATAAGCATACCATGCATGTGTTAGCGTTCTTTCAGCACTTGCAGTTATTGCACCGATCACCTAAATAAAATGAGGAATGTATCTGCTGCCCTGTCGCAACCCCTCCCCCCTCTCCATAAAATACTCCTCTTTACTCTTAGATTGTAGTTGTTTGAGGGATCCCAGTGCGGCGTTGGTGGAGGGGTGTCTCATTCCATCTGAAATCCTCCTGGCTGAAGATAATGGCCATGCTGACCCCGAGTGGCTGCCTTTGAAGGATCAGGTCAGTGAGAGATCACAGGGTGTAAATCACCTGTGGCTTGAACAAGAACGGGTAAAACTTAAGCTTTTTTTTTTTTTTTTTTTTTTTTTTTTTTAAGCAGCAGTTCTTAAATAATGATTGTGTTTTAATTGAATGTGTTTCCTTCACTGAATTAACATTCATGCAACTGTTTTGAAGCAGACTGTAGCAGACACTTTAAACATGGTGGAGTTGAGCGTCCTTGAGGCTAAGTCTACGGCTGATAACGGTGCTCAAACCGAAGTTCTTTTGCATGGTAAGAGCTGAAATCGAAGGCTGACGCACTAACGGAAGCAAACAGTGTGAGCTAAAATGCCTTGGAGACTTTGGAGTGTGCAGATTAAACAAGTAGTGCTTGCGTTTGCTGTTACTTTGAGTTAGATTTGATCAGTATTATTATAGGAAGTTGCATCCACGAGTCAATATGAAATACTTCTTATATTATTTATAGAGTGGCTATAAATTGTGAATGATTCCCAGCAGCAAAAGAAGTGAAATTTTAATAGTTACTGTATGTCTATCTCTTGTAAAGTTAGCTAAAACCAGATAGTTTGAAACATGAATTCTTTGCTAAGATGTGGAAGTTGTCCCAGTACATGTTGGAATAATCCTCACTTTCCAGTTACACTAAGCAGGACAGGTTCAGTGAGGAAAAGGAAGTGTGGGTGGATAAATATTTGGTCATTCAGAAATAATTGCTTCAAAAAACACATGGATTACACTTACAAGTGTCATCGGTTGAGTGGTGGCTTCCTGATGGCCTCTAGTGGCATCTAATTATGGCCCTGCAACTAGCAGAATTTTAAATTTGCTCTGGTGGTGAGGCTTCATGGTTTAAAAAAAAAAACAACTCAAATTCCTTGGCAGCTGTGTTCTGTGTTACATCCTGAATTTGAGCATCACAGCTGCACAAATAATCAAAAACCCTTATCTCTATTGTAACTGAAAATCACAGTGTGCACAGTGGCATTAGAATAGAATAGAATATCTTTATTGCCATTGTAACAAGTACAACAAGATTTATAAGTGTCACCCATTCAGATACTTCATATATAAAATATAATGATATAAAACATGCAAATAAAAGCAGCATATAAAAAGCTGTACACACTGCTTTAATCTGATGGCGGTTTACCACATTGTGAATAGGCCTCCTGGTTACTAATATTTATGTTAGTCATATCAGTCAGAACCTCAGATAAATGTGAGATCCACCAAGCCTCAACATATCCTTTATGAGGCCATGTTTATACATCTTCACAGGTTCGTGTTTTTAATTTTGGATGACTACTAGAACAAGTTACCCGCTTTAATGTCAATAGATGAATAAGATATTAAGCGTTAAAAGTTTACATTATATTCTGCTAAATCTTAAGTCATCTTTCTAAATACCATTATTTTAGCTCCTATATTTTAAAAGATGGCCTCCTGACAGACCCAGTCTACCCATGCCAACCAAAGTCCTCCCATTGCTGGTTTAGAGCTGCTGCCAGTTTTAAGTTGTTTCTATAAAGGAACCAAATAAGAACTAATGCAGAGTCCTGGGGCTATACCCCTCTCAACATCTATTCCCCTTATGTATTTTGAATTTCTGTAAAAGACAACAGTATAGAGTCAGGATGTCCTCACTAATCACATTGTTTGTCTGTGTTTGTGAATGCCATTTACCGTGCAGACATGCGTTTTCAAAATGTTGAACAGTATTTATGAATTAGGATACAACAGTGGTTTGTACATGCCAACTATAAACGCTGGCTAGCAATATCAAGACAACTAACACTATAAAAAATAACCTGCAGTTTGAATGCTGTCTAGAAATTCAGTTGAATGTGGATGTTATGAATTACACTCTTTGAAGTGCATTGAGCAGCATTCACAAATGCAAGGTTGATGTTAATTCATATCATCATTTAAAAAATGTGTATTTTTCCCTCTGCAGAGATGGGTTCAGAAACACCAAAACGTGGATCTACACAGAGCTCATCTTCTAAAAAGAAGCTTCTTGTTGTTCAGCCAGATACAAGTAGTGCCACCTCTGGGGAGAAGGTGAAGTATGTTTGCCCGTTAATCCTTAAACCAGACTCTCCTGCACCCAAACCTGACAGCTCAGAGAAACCTGAACAAACTGAACCCCAGCAAGCCTGTGTCAGCACCGCTAAGGGCACGGCATATAGTCCATCTCCATCCGATGGAGCTGTAACCCCTGCACAAGTTGGGGTGTGGGAGCGGATCCACACCCCTAAGGAGACCAAGAACCATCTCCAGATGAAACTGAAGTTCACCTCTCCAGATCAAAAGTTGCTGCGTCCCTGTAGAGTACAGCTGGTAAACATGCTCACAGTGCCTGAGACAGAGATGAAGACTCAGGACGGTGCTGCAAAGGTCAGTGATTCTAACCTAAAATCAGGGTGGCCCCTACCCAAAGACCTCCGCCGCCATCAGGGTCCCCACACAGGCCATCGCCTCTGCTGCTTCACCCAATGTGAAGGTGGCATTTGGCGTCTCCAGAAGGTAGTTACCCACTCACGTGATGGCTACATTTGCAACATTTGTGGGAAAGCATTCAAGCGTAGGAAGATTCTGCGGAGACACGAACGATTCCACACGGGAGAAAAGCCATATCCGTGTTCAGCATGCTCGAAGACATTCGCCCTAAGAAAGAGCCTTCGTCGACACCTGAGGTTCCACACGGGGGAAAGGCCGCACACCTGTACGCAGTGCGGCAAAAGCTTCCGTCTGCGAGACAATCTCAAAGCACATTTGAGGTTTCACTCTGGAGAGAAACCTTTCAGCTGCACCGCGTGTGGTAAAATGTTCAGGATTATGAGAAATTTGGAGAAACACAAAATGAACAACTGTAATATCTTTGTTCCATCCTTCAGAACGATCGCTGGCATGTAGCGTTAAAAAAATTAATAAATAAAAAGTCAGTGGCTGGTTGCAGTGGTTTCACCATTGTCTACCTCAGACTAAAACACTGAATTATTTTTGCAGACTTAGATTAGAAAACTTCAAGATTTATCCAAGACTGAAAATATTCCCCATCAGTGCCATATATTGTCTCCCCAGAAAGGGAGAACAGGGAAGCCTTTATAGATTTTATATTCAGTAAATACACTGATAGTTTTTGTTGTTGTTTGTAGGAGGGGGGTTTGTACTTTGTTCTCATAGTAAGATTACTGAATGTAAATAAATGTCTTGTTATGACCCAAAAAAGAAAAACATGCTTTAAATATCAACTAGAGGCTCGATTGACTATAAGACATTATTAAAATCTTCAAATTTACATATGGACAAACACAGCTGATCTACATTCCTTATTTGAAAGGCCTAAGTTTTTTACTGCTTCTTACTACATATACTGTATAAGCTATATTGACTTGTTTTTTTCTACAACTGCTGGTAAATAACTTTTGTCTTGTGTCTCAAAATAAATTCTGCTTTATTTTGTAAAACCACTATCCAATAAAACATCCATTTTGAACGGGTTGTAATTGACTCATTAAACCTGATGTGCCATTATGACTTAGGTCACAAGCCCAGTCACATTTTGTGTCATATCATGATGGATTAATTTTCTTACTAAATGCAATCTCACTGTCCCGGTTGCTTGAGTCAACCTACACATAACAAACCCCTTGTTATGTGTAGGTTGACAGGCTCTTTGATGCTGATTTCGTGCCGTTAAAGATAGCTCTAGTTTTAAATTATTCCACTCTAGTCCTTTTTGTCCTTTCGCAGGATCCATACATCACCTTTACCGTACTGCAGGCTGTTGCGCAACTGAATTTGAACCGTAGAAGACAGGATTAGAAAATGGCAAATCAAATGTTACGATGAACTTTCTTTTCTTTTTTTCTTGAAGAAGTTGGATGTACTCCGGATAAAGGGTTTCAATCCTATGAGGTAAAGTAGTTTTTTCTTAGGACTTAGTCCGTTTATTTTTCTTCGTAGACGTTAGTTTGAACCTGAACCAGTTAGACCTTGCTAAAGAAACAGAAGCCAACGTACTATTAAAACCAATAGTACGGTATTAGTTAATTAATTTAAATATGTATATATCAGTGCCTGATTTAAAAGTTTTTTTCTACTTAAACCACTCTGGTCCATGTCCCATCTGGATGTTTGTAGGCTCCGCCCCATCAGGAAGTACGACTGTAATCTCTACAGTTCTTTCACTTTTAGCTTGTTAGTCTACCTACGGAAGAAGAAAAAATTACTACGCAGGCTTTTGGTTCAAGGTAGAAATTAAGCAGTATTTTCATGTATATACATTTACAATTAAAACAAACGTAACAGGACATGTTTACAAAGGCTGCAGCGTAGGGCCGTAATAAGTCTGTATTTAACTTTTTCTTTTGTGCTGTTTTTTTGCTCTGCCACAGGCTTTGATGATCAAGAGTTGAATATGGACGACTCCGATCATACCCGTCTTGAGGAATTGCTAACTTGCCCAGTGTGCCAGGACATTTTTAAGGATCCTTTACAGCTGCCCTGTGGACACAGCATGTGTACACGCTGTCTAGAAAACCTGGTGGATCACTTGTTGGCAGACACATCTTTCCGTTGCCCAGACTGCAGGGCAACTTTTGGAGAAACTGTTAGGGTACAGAAGAGCTATGCGTTGGCCAACATTGCAGAGGAGTTCAAGTTGAACAAGACTAGGAGGGTACCTACTATAAATAGCCTTCTAATGGCATCATTCAGTCTCTGTTGTAGGCTCTCTTTGGACGAATATATCATCGCACTCATCTTCATCTGATTTTTTATTGTAGGAAACCGAGACAAAATGTGTGTATTGCGACTGCTGCCCAGAGAAGAACATTCTGGCTATTAAAACATGTCTGAAGTGTGAGGTGTCAATGTGCAAACAGCACGTGAAGGACCACCTTGAACTGCTGGTCTTCACGGGACACCCCCTGGTGGAACCTCTGAGTGATCTCCAGGAGAGGAAATGCCCAGAGCACAACGATGAAGTACTGAGATACTACTGCAGATCATCCAGGCGCTACATCTGCAACATCTGCGCCCTGGAAAGCAAGCAACTCAGCAGAGCCACAGATCTTTCCAGTGTCCTGTGGAGACAACTGACTGTGAGTTCAATAACATGGTAAAAGTTGGAATGTCATATTGAGGAGAGTAAAGTATGTGTGTGTTTGTGTTTTCAACAGGACAACATGGACCAGCACTTCAAAATGCTCAAGGAGCAAATTACAGAATCCTTCAGTACTGTAATGAAACCGCAAAGAGGCACCCAACGTGATGTGAGCTCTACATTATATAATTGATTTAAAATATTTCACCATTGGATTTCAACATTTTTCTGGTCTGACATCAGTTTTTTAAAACCCAGAATCCTGCTGACTCGCACATCAATGGTGTCACGGTGGTCCTACTCCTTCTTTGGTTCATTGTTCTGTATTATGGTAAGAAAAGCAGGGTTGAACCCATGCTTGTTTTGTGTTTTGCAAAGAGCTACTGTCATCAACTTTTATTCTGCTTTGTTTCCAACTAGCTTATAACTACTCTGTGGAAAATCAGACACTAAGAGAGTCGCTGGAGAAACAACAGACTCACGATCATCGCATTTATTCCACTATCATGGGTAAGACTCCACCAGCCTCTGCTTCCACACAGATTCCCACAAAATGAGGGAATCAATTACAGAGTGTGGTAAAATATGATGGTTGTTTCCAGTTAGTTGTATTTGAAGCAAGTAAAAAACTAAAAAATAAACATAGGAAAATTGTAAAATGGAAACATACAGGTCAACCAAGGAAGGCGTTAAGCATCGAGACAGAAAGCTCAAAGCAATTTTCCTTTAACACAACAAAAGAAATGGAAAACTATGGGTTAAAATCAGGCCAGGCTGCTGCCAGCTATTTGGGTGCCCTAAGCACAACTGTTTTGTGGTACCCCCACAAATTCTCACTGTCAATATTAGTAGCACCACAGTAGCAGTATTGCACTGTAGAACTGTAAGAAGAGAAAGCAAAATCTTAAAATAACAAAGCTACTCCTGCATTAACAATGATACCAAATATCATAAGATAAACAAATAAAATGACCACCATAATAAAAAAAAAAAAAATCTGTGCAATGGTTTAAACATCATTGTCTGTTGTCTGCATAATTAAACAGAACAGGCCACTGTGAGGGGTCACAGGCTTCAATCTTATATGTCAGTTATAAGCTGTTTTAAAGCAAGGGGGCTCTTAAAACTGCAGCACCAGCTTTGGAATAAGTAACACCTTGAAAGGCAAATATAAAAAGACAGTAAACATGCACAATTTAAAGTAAGTTACCTGTAGATCACTGGATCCACTCGCAGATCAAAACATGTTTATGTCTGTAATAATTTTGGCCACTGGTGGCCACCGTCCATTCACAACTCCGCTTATCATTTGAAATCATTTCTATGCCCATCTTTACTACTAGATGTGAGTAACTTTTACACACTTTACCTTTAAATAAGCCATGATTATAATTATGATTAGTCATTAGCCTGATTTTATCAACACAATGAAATGGTCAGACAACAGTCCATATTGCTGTCATGATTGAAAATTTATGTTGGGAATTGGGGGGGAAAACCAAAAAAGAAAACATTGTCCATGCTAAAGGTCCATCCTGCACAGCTGATCTGTCAACGTCTGTGTGAGAAAGTTAGAATCTGAATGATGTTGTTTTTCAACACTGAGGTGTATGCCTTCTTTATTTTTTTGCCAGTGGTTGTATGAATGCATATGTTAGACTAGTTTAACACTATAGGGAGCAAATGTGTGCAAATGATCACTTAACATCTTTTTATCTTAAATCCCTGCACAGAACTATTGGTCGATCATCCACTGAAGAGCCGCAAACCTCCAGAAGCCGAAGATGGTGGTACAGAAGGGAGAGGAGACAAGCAAAGGACGCATCAGAGTGATAACCTACAGACACTCTGAACATCTGTGGTGTAGTGGCCACAGACTCAAATAAGTATCTTGGTTTGGAGGTCAGAAGATCGGCTATTTATTTACCTCATATTGTGATCTTAAGAGGCACTTGATTGTTTCTGTTGATGCAGGCTTTATGTCAACTCCAGACAATTTATGCTTCATGAGATGGAAGATTTGGGACTTCCATCTTACCATCAGCAGCCGAATATAAGGGCAACAATAAATATTTTCATTTTGGTTTTATCAGAATTCTAGGTTTATTTCAGTATCATATTTCTTGGTTACCTTTTTAATTTTTGCATTTATTAAATAATTACCACCTTTACACAGCTGAACACGTTCAAGGCAGAGCTGACCCAGACGGTGTGTTTAGGTCCTTATCATGCAGATCCACCAAGCAGTCTCTGTTGTCAAGGCTTTATGAATAACCCTGCACACTGTCACAGCATTCAGATAACTGGCCAAATAACTCAGAACTCAAAAACAAACTTTTAAAAGAAATAAAAGGAATTAAAAGAAAACAGAAATCTAGTGTGAGGAATTAACAGTTGTTCTGATAAAAGGCGGAAAATAGAAAATTTTTTAACAATGATTTAAAACTGCTGAGTTTCAGCAGACCTGCAGTTTTCTGCAGGAGTTTGTTCCACATGTGAGGAGCGTGAAAGCTAAACACTGCCTCCATGTTTAGTTCTGACTCTGGGAATAGATAGTAGACCTGACCCTGATGACCTGAGGGACCTGGTTGGTTCATAACGAAACCAGAAGATCCTGAATGTAGTTTGGCTCTAAACCATTCAGCGCTTTGTAAACTAACAGCAGGATTTTAAAGTCAATTCTTTGACAAACAGGAAGCCAGTGTAAAGATCTGAGAACTGGAGTTACATGATCTACTTTCCTGGTCTTAGCGAGGACGCGAGCAGCAGCGTTCTGGACTAACTGCAGCTGTTTGATGGACTTTTTAGGGAGACCTGTGAGGACAGTATTACAGTAGTCTGGTCCACTAAATATAAAGCATGGACAAGTTTTTCTAAATCCTGCTGAGTCATCAGTCCTTTAACCCTCGATATCTTCACTTCACAACTGTCTAACTGCTGAAATTCAGGTCTGATCCATGAATACTCCCAGATTTCTGGCTTTGTTGTTAGTTTTGAACTTGGCTGTTTGAAGTACTGACCTTTAAGTTGGCAGAAACACTTGTGGTACATTTTCACAAGGGTCCTCACATATTTATACAAAAACTAAATCTAATTGTTACAGTTCTACATAAAAGTCTAAGTAGTAATTTTGAGTCTTGATGTGAAGTCAGCTATATGACAGCTTCATGTTTATACTGTTTTCAAAACAATAAAATAACTAAATAAACAAACTTTCCCTGGATATGAACCACTGATGACAGACGACAGCTCAACGATGAATCATATCATCATACTAGATAAAGGTTTCATCACCATAAGAGAGAGTTTTAAAATACTGAATTGAGTCTGGATGTGTCTGCTTGCTTTCAAAAGATTAATTTGAGTCATTATTGCTGTCTGTAAGTATCAAGACCCCTTATATGACCTTCACAGCTGAGCTGGCACTTCCTACCCCCATAAATTTGCTTCTGCAAATTGACAGGATTCTGGATGGATCTCAACATAATTAAGAAGTCATGCACCTGCTGACAAGTGTTTCCATATTTGATGATGGATGCAAGAGTAAAAGCTAAACCATGAGCCAGAAGTGTTCGCAGATGTGACCAAAAAAAAGAGGCACAAATTGGATCTGTCTGCCAAGCTATTTGGAGGTCTTTCAAATATACTGCTTTACTAGCAATAAGCCATGAGTTATTAGAAGTTTTTCTAAAGAAACACAAAACTGGGGTTTGAAAAAGAAAAAAAAATCTGAATGACCCAAACCAAACCAGATCTGATTCAGCAAAGATGGGTTTGTTTGACCCTAATTTAAAATGACTCAGTAGCACCACTCCTCAGGTAAACAGTTGTGACATAACCATCCTGTCGGGGTGTTTTTTTCCTCCAACAGGATAAGGAGTTAGATGGATTCACACTTAAGCCACTGAGTTTTTTCCCTGGAAAATAAAACGGGTGTAACTTCAGGAAGTCTCTGAAGTTAAGATCTGAACCTGATAGAGCATCTCCGTAGAGAAAACATGCTATGCTGCTACTCATTCAGCCTAGCTGAGCTAGGATGTACATGCCACGAAAAAAGGGAAAGACTTCTAAAAGAAAAAGACTTGAGGGTCCTATTTCTGTTCATGATGCTTTAACCAAGATCTACATGTAGGGCAGTGATCCTCAGTCCTGGTTCTCGAGGGCCGGTATCTTGCAGGTTGGCTGCAACAGACCTGATTCAGACTCAGACTTGTGCAGAACTTAACGTTAAGCTCTGCCACCCCAGTGTATCCCTGATGTAGAGCCTGGCTGAGTGAAGGGAGAATGGTGTGTACATACGTAAAAAAAGATAAAATGGTTTCAGCACTTTCAGCTGACGTTGCGTTTCCTCTCAACAGTTACAGCTTTAGAGAACGTGGAAAACAAAAGAAAAATACATCAGCAAATTCCAGCAAACTTGCCAATTTATTAAGACATGAAGAGTGGTTTGAATAAAATATTTTACAAAACAACATGAAGACAATAAACCGCTGAGAAGGCCACCATCAGTACCGAATATATACAAACTAAACAAACTAAGGCTCATTTATAACTGTTAGAGGTTATTCTACTCAACAGCAGAACACTTTACAAGTGTGTACTAAACCCAACCATGAATGCTTTACAATGTCTACTGTAAGAAAAAAAACTTGAAAAGTTTAGCTATGTCTTCTGGTCTTTTCCTATAACTTACGATCAAAAAAAACTTTAAGAGCAGAAATGTCATCACCTTTTCATCTCCTCTAGCTGCCTTTAAATCCCGATGCCTGACTGAAAGACCATAATACTTGGTATTTATACACACTAAGAACATTCTTGTAACAAAGTCAACAACTCTAGGATGGTATGGCTGTCTTTGAATCTGAACCTTTTTGCAAAAAAAAAAACAAAGAAAAAAACAAATCTACTGTCATGAAAAGTTAACTGTTATATCTGTAGAAAACAGTAAGAAATAGAAATACTTCTTGGCTAAAAAAAAAAATGAATTTGATCAATTTCTTTGCCAAATCCTGTTTTTCCAACTATTAACTCTGGTAATAAACTGCTCTTCACTTCACCGTTCCCAGGTTCTGATTTCTGATGGAGCACCACGCTTTAAACACATCCCTAGAAAACAGAAAATATCACATCAGAAAAAGTTCTGTCTGCTACAAAAACAGCAAAAAAGATAATAAAAGCTATTCAACGACTACACACCTGCAGTGAGTGGCCACACATTCATTGCTGCAGTATTCTTTGTCCCAGTCTTCACTGTCTACTGCTGGGTTGTTGCAGCCTGCCCTCACACATACGCTCTTCATGATGGCACCATCACTGGACCCATTCACCTCCATCTCATCCTAAATGGTCACAAAAATGCAACAGCATTACATGCCTGTATGATTTCATCTGTAGTGAAAGCAAGAGCAAATTAAAAACAAATGGGAAAGTATCCCAGATTTATATGTAAATCTAAACATCTCAGCACCGAAGTTGGATCATTTTGGTTTTGGTGTTAAGCTTTATTTATTTATTTAGGGGAGAAAAAGGGGAGGCGGTTAAATGTACTAATTTACTAATTTAAAATTGGATGTGTATAAAAGAAAATCTCAATAAAACACAAGCTTAAATGTTACTGCTGATAATTGTTAGTTGCCAGACGTAGCTCTGAATGGGTCTACACTGCACTTAATGTTGGAAAACAATCACCATGACAACCACTTCACACAGACTGGGGATAAAATTATAAGCAAGCTAAGAAATATGTTTCAGTCACTAATTATTCAACCAAAAATAAATCCTTCATGTGTGGATGAACAAGTTTTGAGTGCAGCAGCTAAGTTTGTGCTAAACCTACCTCTTCTGAATGCAGCACTTCGGTGACGACATCCTCGTCTGAATTTCCTGACGTCTCAGCAGAGTTCACTGCGTGCACCGCCTGGGCAGATGTGGTTGCAGCTGCAGCAGTGGGAACAATAATTGATGTAACCTCTTTGTTGGAAATAGACGCTGGGAGTATTTTAATCTGTAGTGGAGGTGGAGGTGTTGCTGTGACAGACACAGTGTGGCCTGGAGTGGTGCTTCCCTCTCGGGGTTTGGCCTGTAATGGAGGGGGAGCTGGTGCCATCTGCTGGAGCCTTGGCAGAGGCGGTGCACCCTGCATCTGCTGCAGCGGTGGTGGCTGACGAGAGGCACTTGAGACCATGAGGGTTGGCTGCAAGGTACGGACCCCCGCGGGCAGCACGGTCACCACCTGCCCCCTTCCCTGCAGCAAGTGCTTTGGGATAATGATCTTGGTGATGGTCTGTGCCGGAGCCACTGCGGTTCCAGGAGCAGAGGCTTTGTTGGCTCCCACGCGAGAACGTGTGATCATCTCAGGGACGTCCAGGATGATGTTGGAAGCACAAATGTCGGTGATGGTGTTCTCTTCCACACTGCTGTTAGTTGGAGTTGGGCAGCCAGCCTGCTGACTGGTAGTGAGACGGACAGTAGGATTCAGATTGACTGCTGGTGGAGGTGGTGAAGGGGCAGTGTCCATCTCCTCTGCAGCAGACTGGGGTGGGACCAATTTAAAGATTTAAATAAGAAACAGAAGTGACATTAATAAAATACAAAAAGAAGGGGTCTTCTCTTGGAGGACCACAAGATGTTACCTGTGATAGCTGGTTGGCTTTATATGCTGCAAGTGCTTTCAAATACTCCTTTTTTGCCATTTCTGTCTTCCTCTTATACACCTTCAGGAAACAAATCAAGGACCACCGTTGAAAATAAAATACCATGTTTCTGAATTCTCAGTGTTATTCTTCATTTGTCAGCATGGATACAAATCTGTTCATTTACCTGTTTCTGATCCTCAGCTAGGCTGTCCCACATGGAGGCCACAATCTTTGACACCTCCCCAAAGGAGGCATTTGGGTTCTGGCCTTTAATGGCTGCCTGGGTGTCTCTAAAGAACAAGGCATATGCTGAAACTGGCTTCTGTGGCTCATTGGGATCTTTCTTTTTCCTTCCTTTCTTTGCACCTGCCATTTCAGCTGCTGAGGCTAAAGCAGCAGGTTTGCCCCCACTCCTCCTGGCTGTAGCCAGGGAGACAGTTAAAGGGGGAGCTGAGTGGGAGAGGACAGAGGACAGGGACATTGAGGAGTCTACCAGCACACTCATCTGTAAAAGGAAAAGAGAAAGTGGTACTTAATGAAACAAAATATCTAATTATGTCCAAATATATTTTTGAAACATACATTTAAATTGTGGGCTCAAAGACATGAAATCAAAAACATGTAGCACACGTTGGCTTGGGACAGACATCAGGAAGGCAGTGGTGGGAGCAAGCGCACACTACTGTTGGCCTCTAACTACATTTCTCCTAACCTTGAAGTCATCCATGTCCTCATCCAGCAAGGACCCAGCTGGAGACGGTGTTGCTGACAGTGGCTGCTCAGCTGCATCTGAGTGATGACCACCACCAAGACCCAGAGCCAGCTCTGACTGGTTAATGGTGGCAAGCTGACTGCTGTCCATAAGACCATGACCAATGTCACCAAGTTGAACATCGATAGTCATGGGAGATGAACTGCTGAAATGTGAGCCACAGGAATTCCCCATTTCCTGTGAAGGGAACAGAGCACAATAATGTACAAATAACTCTCAGCTGCATTCATAAATGGTCAATGTACTGTAACAATAGAATCATTTAGGTTGAACTCATAATTTTGAGTCTTTATTTGTCAGTGGAGGAAGAAATAGTAAGGTTTTACCTGAGTAAAAGTACTAATAAAACACTATAGAATTACATCCTCACATATACTGGATTTTTGGAGCTGATCCAAATACTTATTTTTAGGAAGTAAAGCATGTTTACATATATATGTATGAGGTCATAGTCTTTTTACACATACATGCAGTATGTTAGTGTTGTATCAGGAAAAGATCATTCTGGGGCTGTTGTTAAATAAGGCACAGTGATCACGGCTTAATGTCAGTGTTGACATCCAACTACCAAACTACACCTTTCAGATATGACTGACATTTACATAGAAAACAAGGCTACTTCTGTCAACCAGTGCATGCCACACTATTAACTGGTTTATTGTGTAGAGAGACAGATAGAAGAGCTGTACTATATGAGTTATATAGCTTTGTGCAAAGACATGGACCAGATTACACAAAGTGTATTATTTTTAACAGGATTAAGCCAGCCTGAGAAGATCATACTGCAGTTGTTGACAGACCATGCATTCATAGAAGTGGAGATAAATCAAATACACTAGCTTGATTTCTTTCAAAATAATATTTTGTACCAACTTTGTGGATTTGTGATTTCACAACTATGTAGTTAGGTTCAGTAAAAATCTGCTCAGTTATGTAAACCTGGTTAGTGTAGTTCATTTTAACTGCATCTCAGAGCAGGGAGCAAAACATTGTTTTTCTTTTCTTTTGCAGCAATGCAATCTTTTTTCTTATAGGTCCTTGTTGTTGTCACAGTCTTCCTTTAAGGAAATGTATGCCGGAATAATACAAAAAACCTGCACTTACTGATGTACTTATTGCAATGAATAAATAAATAAATAAAATTATAATAAATATAAATATATATATATATATATATATATATATATATATATATAATAAAAAAACAACCCTGTTACTCTTACTATTGCAGTGATATTACATTGTTTATGTAATCAAATAAAGTCTGTATTTTACTGATGTAACTGATACAGATGGAGCCCTGTTATTGCTCATCAGGCACAACATGAGCTTTCTGGAGTAATTCATCGATTTGTTTACACCTTAACTTCAATTTGCTGTTTATTCTATTTTAGTGTAATTAACTCAATTTGCATCTAAAACACACACACACACAAAACACCGTTTTTTAGCATCATATATTGTGTTAACCACAAAACATCACTTGTGAAAGTCCAGTGGACACTTACCAGTGCAGAGGAGCTTAGAAGGGCTCCCCCTCCAGCTTGGCCCATCGTCCCAAGGTTCAGCTGCTCCAGACCCTGAGTACCAGAGTTTACAAAGGTGGAAGCAAAGGAGGGGTCGTTGGCCTCAACCACCAGGTTACTAACAAGGCTTCGAGAGCCCGATGATCCCCTGGTACTGTCTGACCCATCAGCCAGCTCGAAGTGGGACACCGCGTGGCTGATGCTGAGAGCTTGGTCTGGATCGAGGGATATCGGGGGGATCTCGAAAACCTCATCCCCGAGGCTGGGTGTATGGAATGTCTGCTGTATTTTTTAGGAAAGGGGCATTGGGTTAATAAAGGACAAATACAGCTTACATCAGAAAAGGTGTGTTTCTACACTACCACGTTTATTAAGTTAACTCACTTACCTCTGCGGACAAAAAAGGGTGACCAGCTCCAGTAATTGTGAGATAATTATCGCCGCCTGCGGGAAACTGTAACAGACCGCTAGTGTTTAAGTAAACGGACACAATGTATTGGCGATGTTAATAAAATACATCCTCTCCCAATCAACTGCTAGCTGATGTAGCCTTACCTTATTCACCTCAGAGTATCCCCCGTATGCCTGAGCGTCCAAAAACTCTGAATCAACATTTTGAGAACCACCCGACAGATCAGAGTAAAAATTAAGGTCCATTTTCAAAAAACGTTACTTTAGATAATAATGCTGATACACCTTCATACTTGATTAAAACGCAGATTTTTTTCAAAATACCTCCCTACTGGAGAAACTACCGGTGTGTTAAGTTTAGCTGCTAGCAGCTAGCAAGCTAAACACAACCGGGTTAACCGACTTTAACGTTTGTTAAGAGACCATTCTAAACTGTCTTGGCTGTGAAGACCAAACGACCGTTTTAAATTCCTCGGTGTTAAAATAATAACAAACAAATAATCAAAACTTGCAATAAAAGAAAAAAACTAACAAAATTATGCATTATATTTCTTGGAGGTTTAAGTTTATCCAAGGGCCCAAATCCTATTCATTTGGTGTAGTGTTGCTGAGAGCGCCCTCTACCACACGTCAGCGGAACGGAAGAAATGCTGGATTCACGTGCGGTCGGAATATCGAGTTTATTCCCTGACAATACAGACGTCATCGCTTCGGCATCTGTGTTGGTTTTCTGGGAGCCAAGATACTTATCGAACCTATATTTTTTAAGTTAAATTTTGCACTGAACCATGTAAAGTTAATGAGAACAGTGTTCTTTAATATACAGTCATTTCTATCTGCTTGACTCCTTTTTTTCTTCAAAATGATATATATGTATATAAAATATTCGGCATATTTATTTATTTACTAAACGTCTAAGACAGAACTAAATAGACCTCATATTCTTTTTTTTAATCATTATTAAAGTGCTTTAACTCCACCCAACAAAACTTTCAAAAGTACTATTTAAGTCTTCCCAAGCAAGCCCGTTTTGTGGGGCAAAATGCATTAGGGCTATTTTCTTTTCTTTTTTTCCCACCCAGTGTAGTTGAAACTCAGAGTCAGGAGAAAAACCCTCCAAAAGTCCCCAGTTGTTGGGAAAAGTTCTTGCAGTAAAAAATATCTTAGGGAAATTTAGGGGGAATTTAAACGCACCACTGGAAGACCTAATTTACTCAGAAACAGAAACTTGTGCTTATCCATATTAATCATTATCATCAACTAAAATACCAGAATTAAAGTTAAACATTTAACAGTTTTTATGAGCCTATTATTCCTTATAAGAGATTCGCACAGAATAACCATTTTACTCCACAAGTATGACTGTACCCTTGATGTTGCCTAGCAACAGAGGGATCAGGCTTAGGTCTGACACACAGAAGACCCAAGCCTTGTTTAGGAAGACCCCTAAACAAGGGGGTATACCTTCAGCATGTCCCTACGATCAACACTGCCCTTACCCCCCTTCTAAAACAACACATGAGCCAAGTTTCAAGTAGACTGGACAAACAGTACAGTATCTGAGGAACTATCTAAAAGATCATTTAATATATTAGTGGAAGAATGTGTTTTAATTTACTCTGTCTTTTCACTGTATGGTATGTTTAAGTGCACCAGCTTTTTTAAACAGCAAATATCTGTAAAGGAAATATGTCTGCAGTTTACGTGCTAAAAACAGTTTCATTTTCAACATATAATATGCCATTAATACACACCTCTAACTGTCTACTTCTAATCCATCTGTTGGGTCAAGATTCAACTTTCTGGAGCTCACAACACAGGACAAAGATGGTATTTTTAATAGACTGGCATTTTAAAGTCTTTTAAAACACCACCTCCCTTCTCCTCTGTGTATATCTGTAAAATGACTGGATTGAGTTATGCCTGACTGACTTAAAGACAAAAACATAAAATTAAACTCACCCACTAGGATCCGATTTTTTTTCTAATAGTAAACATAATTTTTTAAATAATATACCATTATCTAATATTAACACATTTTCATAAGAAGTTTTTCTGATTGTCATTTTAAACAATGGGGAAAATGTTTTAACATTAATTAGGTAAATCCCACAGAACCCTTCCTCTGTAGCCACAGTCCAGCTTTGTGCTCCCCCCTGAGGGGTGTCCATTTAATGGACTGCAATATCCTCAAGAATGAGGGACAATAGGAACAGAGAACACATGGAAGCATCTTAATTTAGCACACAATGAAAACCAATCACATTTACTAATTTGAAGAGTACTCAATAGTCAATAGAAATTGTTTCCTAATGCTTAGAATCTTAAACAATTGTGTAGAATAATCCCAGTTAGAGTTTTTGCTGTGGGAGAACAATGGAGTCTCATCCAGGGACCAGCTGATTTGATACTAATTTTTACATGTAGGGAAAAAAGTGAGGTACCAGCTTTGTAAATCTATTTTTCTTATGACTGTTCTCCTAGTCAACTAATCATAATAGTGGAAGAATATTTAAAGAGGACAACATGAGACCATTTTACTTCCAGTCAGGGCTTTCATCATTCCACTAACAAGAAGTTTTTAATGGCAGATTTTATCATGTGTCCCAAATCTTGAAGTTTCCAGGTAGCAGGCGCTTGCTGCATGTCAACAGTATATTTAATGGATCTGAGGAGCTTAAAAATTGTGATTATTTAAGCTCTTATGCATCCAGACATGATGTAATCTAGACATTTATTAAAATGGGTTAGAAAAGGACCTAATCCTGTGTATTATTACTCTTGGTCTTTAAAAAGCCACAATAATACACACACATTTTCTTTCACTGTAGTTTGCTGTTATTCATATCACACATACAGTCAGGTCATAAAACAAGAATAGTAACTCACTGTTGTCTTTGCACCATAGTACACAACTGACCAGCTCTACATTGTACAGTACACCCCATCCTCCTACCACTGCTTCAGTAACTAATATGCCACTTTCCCCTGTCCCTCCCTCCTAACCCCCACCCCTCCCATTGAGTGAAAACACTAACAGTACATCCACAACCTGGATCCCCTTTAGTTCACAGACTCATCTGGGAAAAAAGATGACCAAACGAGATTGGAGGATTGTGGGATCTGGCTCTGCTCAGTACACGTGTCCAGTTACATGTAGCGCTAGAGGACCAGCTTTGAGGTTTTTAGATATGAAAAGTTTCTGTACAGCAAGGGTCCCCTTTTGGTCACGATTGGGAATGTGATGGGAAGTTGTAGGTTTGGATGGAAGAGGAGGACAATGATGAGTGGACCAGAAAGAAAGCTCAGCTTTTTGCCATTTTCTCAGAGGTTTGAGAGGAAGATCAAAGAAATAAAAATGACAACAGAACTGTGATAGAAAAAACAATTGATTGGTGCAAACCTGCTCCTTAAATGGAAAAAAAATCCTAAATAAAATAAAGAATAAAAGTAGCAAAAAGCAAAAATTCATCAATAATTTGTTACATGATGGTAAAACTAAATGGTTGAGGAATAATATGATTTGTTTTTGACTGGGGACTAAATTAGACGTGTTTGGGGAGTGGGGATCAGTCAGTCCTCTGAGCTTGATGAGGAGTCTGAGTCCTTCTGTGCTATAATGACATCGTCCAATAGGGCTTCTTGATCTGAGCTGTCATCTGAGCTGTCGCCTTGAGAAAGACTATCAGCTCCCTCCATCTTAATGTCAAAGTCTGGGCTAGTGAGGAAGTGATGGGAGGTTTCCAGGTCCTCCTCATCCATCATGTAGGCTCCATCTGACACCAAAGTCTCCTCCTCAACTCCGTCCAGGTTGGGATCTTCAGGCGTGGGATCAGGAGCGTGGTAATGATGATGGTGGTGGTGATGACGGCGGCGGCTTTTCTTCGGGATCTCAGAGTGCTCGGTGAGCAGTCGGTGGAAGAAGGGCTCAGGCAGAAAGCCCTGCAAGTAAAGCAAATAGGATCAGCACGATTGTAATAATAATAATATAGTAGAATTAGAGGTTTTGCACTCTTATAATATAAAAATGAAAGAAAACTGATGTTTAACAAGTTTCTACATGTTGTCATGTTGAAAGTATCCTAAAATAATCCATCCATCCATTTTCCAAACACACTTTATCCCATTTAGGGCTATGGAGAGTATTTTATTTTCTAATGACTTTTGTGATATTTCACAAAATACATTTATGATTGATGTGCACTGAAAATGGCATTGTTATAAAAAAGGGCACAAAATTTTACAGCAAAGATATTTTAAAAATATTTTCCGTACTGAGTTTCGAACGCTTTCTGACCACTCAGGTGCCACTGCATTATCGGGATTCTCCTCCAGATACTCCCTCAGGTCTTGTAGTATTGGACAGAAAGCAGCTCCAACCTATAAGATGTCTGAATGTTAGTTGGTAGGGGACAACACACAGACAGCAAATCAGAGTTGTGTTCAACTATGACTCACCTTCTTTCCCGTCCTCATGTTAATGATTTTGACCTTTTCAGTCCCTGTGAGGGCTTTATCTGCCCTCCTTCTCCTCTTCCTCTTGCTCCTGTTCACAAGAAGCTGAAAAACAAATATGTATACAAAGCTGAAACAAAGCCAAGTTATCATTAAGCTGGATAGAAACCAGGGATAGATTGTGAAGCAATATTAGTTGGTTTTATTGTGTAATAATATAATATTTACCTCCAGCATGTCTCCCTCCACCTCATAATCAGGGTTTTCCTTCAACCATGTGGGAGGGTCCCTTCGTCGAGGAGTACGTTCCAATGCATCATGGAATCCGTCTAGGTCTGACAGCTATACGAGGACAGAGAAAATAAAATCAACAAACAAAATCTAATCCAGGAGAGGTGTTAGAGGAACACAGATAAATGTCTACCTCTTGGTCCTTGCGCTTTTTGCGACCACTGCTCTCTCCTCCTGACCCGTTGGGCATCAGGGCTTGCTTAGAGAAAGTCAACTTCAGGCCCTCCTCCTGGTGAATAAACACCTCTCAGTTCAGAAATAAACTACACCATAGCTGAAGTAAACATTGTTTTAAAGCATAGCATAACATTTTTTAAAACCTTAAAGCTCCCATAATTAAACAAGCAAACTGGTTTAATTAGCCAAACAATCACCAGAATACCAATTATTCATTCAGTTTTCTTGCCTGTGTCTCCAACTAACAATCAAATCTTCCACCGTGTTCTCACCTTGAGGAGTTTCACTGTAAACTCTCCATCTTCTCCATCTGCACCAAGGCCAGTAGGTGTGCTGCTGGGTTTCCGGATCACCCTCGTGTAGGCCATCTCATCACTCACCAGCTCCGAGCTCGGAGGGTTGAGTGCCGCTTCAGGCACGTAACGCCGTCCTGAGGGCCACTGACCACTCAGCACAAGGGTACACAAATTATCCAGGCGGTTGATCAACACACGGTCCTGAGATTAAGACCAGACATCATATACATGTTATTCATCACAAGGACGGAAGAAAACATGGTTGTTTTTTTCAAACCGCTTCATTCCAGACATGCTTAAGAGTAATTTAATCACCTTGGGCCAGTCAACTCTGAGAGGATCTGGAGGAGGAATGCCATCCTGAGACAGAGTCATGGAGAGTAGGCTGTTATCTTCATCCACGTCCCCCACCTTCATTCCTCCTGAGAGGGAAAAACAAACAAACAAACAAACAAAAGAACAGGTTATGACTTCTGTTTTTTTTACAGGAGTCAGCATTTTTCTCATTAATCATGAACTCACCTCTTTCCACCTCTTCCTCACTCTCTCCGCTGTCATCACTGCCACCTGATCGCTCCGAAGATGATGAGCCTGAATCCGAATCTGAATCCGAATCAGACCCACCCTCCCCCTTCCTTTCTCCCCCTGTTCTTTCTCCCCTTTCCTTGCTCCTCTTGAAGCTCCAGCCCTGAACTCGCACTTTGCTGCTATGGTGACTCAATGGCGTACTCTGCAGCTCGGCGCTGATTTCAGCCCCAAGCAACCGGGCACTTTCATCTGTTTCCTCCCCCTTCACTCCAGGTACATCCACCTCCAACTTGGGCTGGCCGAGTGTCATGATGGGTGGCACTTGAGGTGGAGGTGGTGGAGGAGGAAGGGGTGGGGCTTGCTGGTTCTGGATGAACTCTTCACGGGCAGTATTAAAAGTGAACTGTGGGTCTGAGAAGATTGAGAGCTCAGTGCGGCTGACGCCATGCAGAGCAGCGCCGAGCATTAGATGACGATCGTGGTCTGGTATAATCCACCAAGCAGGCAGCTCAGAGCTGGATGGTGCCAGAGCTAGACGCTCCTCAAGGGAGGGGTGGGGGAGGACTCGTTCACGAAGGCGACGCAAGAGGCTGATGCGATAAAGGGTACGCGATGCACGTTCCTCAGTGATGGGGGCCACAGTTTGAGAAAGCTCTGATGGATCTGAGTAAGAAGACAGCAAAAGATGGTTCAGTGCACATCAAGTAAATAGCAAGCATCAAGTGGAAGAAGGACAAGCGTAACAACACACAGAAATTAAGAAACGAAAAACATAACTGCAGAAAAATGACTGAAGAACATCATCGGTAGATACCTTCATCGCGACCAGGCCGGAGGTGGCACACTCTGCGACACATGGCAACAAAGGAGCGGAAGTATCGACTGAGGCTTTCATCGGTTTTTTTATCCAGACGAGCAAAAGTACGGAAACGTGTCCAGTCAAACTCAGGTTCACCACTCTCTGGAAGACCTGGCTCCTTTTTCATCCTCTCCACTCCAAACGTTGATACCACACGGTAGAAATCACACTCTTCTCTACGTGTCCACCTAAAAATAATGACACCAGACAAGGAGCTGTAGTGAGGAAAGGATTTTTTGGGTTTTTTGTATAGTGCTTTGTTTCTAAAGCTGAGATTATCCAGAGTGACTAGTTCTAGTACAACACCTTTGTTGTCGTTGCTGCCGCGCAATTTCCTTCAGTTTGCTGGCCTGTTCGCACCGTCTGCGTCTGCGGTCCCCCTTAGCCTCGGCTTCAATCTTTAGCTGCTCCTGTCTGTAGCTGCGCTGGTAAGCTGTGATCAGCCGCCGCATCCGTGCAGTTAGTGATGAGCTGGAGGGCCAATCGCATGCACCACTTTGGCTAGTTACACTCTCTGTGATCACTGGTCCCGCTTTGTCTTCCACAGAAATTTCATCGTCCACGTTCATAGAATCAGGCTGAGCCAAAGTCAAATGAAAAGTCATTAGTGCATTTATTTTTATGCTTACAAAAATTCAACCTCATCCATGCACAATGATTAGTGCAACAAAAAATACAGAGGCTTAGATTTATACCTCATCAAAAAGATCTTTGGTGTGTCTTGAAGCTGGCTTGAACTCCGGATCCTCTGAGTACTTATCATAGTCAGCGCTGCACAAAACAAACAAAACACAATCAAGCAGGAAAGGAAACAAACTGACACAACGTGTCTGTGTCAGCAAGACTGGGGAAAGAAAGAAACGTTCTCACTCAGCAAGGAGCTGAGTGTGCACAGTTTTTAATTTATAAGTGAACATTTCTACATACATTCCTCACATTAACTGAGAGACTCCACCCAGTGGAGGAGCAGGGTCAAATTTGTTACTGAAATGTTAGCCCTCTTTGGCCTTACTGGTGGGTAAATTTTAACTGATTAAATCAAAATTGAGGAAATAAATAAATAATCAAGCAATTAATCAACATTTCTACCTTGCCACAAATTTCCAAAACACTGTATTAATTAAGCAATAGCACTACATCGTTATTAATCATGACTTTTTTAGTGAGGACATCCAGATGTAGTCCACCGCAGCTCTTACGTAACAATGCTGACAACTTGATGAGGAAACAGGTTTAAGTTGTCAACAATGCCAACAAGGTGCTAAATAATTCAAGCATCAGAATTTAATTTAAAGCTTGGAATAACTCACAGAGATCGATAAGAGAAAGTCGAGTGCCAGATATTATAAATCTACAATAAGGTTGCCAAATAATTTTAAACTGTAAGAAAGAGACGAGTTGTTTTGCAACTACTACCTGCATGATAACACAGTATAATGTATGGTAGGTTATCAACTATCTTTCATGTTAATGTAGATATAACCGTCATCACTCTCCACCTTAAAATATTAATTATAATTAGAGCTTCAGTGTCCCAAAAAGTGAGTTTGCCACAACCTTAGATATAAAAAGAAAAAAAAAAAAAAAAACAACCAAACATGACATATTTTATTTGGATCTGTTAGTCAGTGTAACTTACTCATCTCCCAGCTCAGCATCACCGGTGTGCTGCTCAGCATCAATGGCCTTGTCATCAGGCCGACCAACTCTCTCTATGAAGCAGAGGCATGGATCAGCTCGCATGGTGGTGTACATCTCATAACCTGGTAAAGAAGAGATAAAACAAAGGCTGTTAAAATACTAAAACAACAGACATCACAGAACAAGCAGACATTCTGTAGGTCATTAAAATAAATAAACCTAACTTACTGAAACACTGCAACCTGAATATAGAAAAAGCTGAACCTACCATGTTTGAATACACCAGCAAGAAGTGAACGATCGGCGTCAGAGTCCCACCATGCTGCAGGCACCTCCTGCTGCTCCATCTCTGGCATCCAGATATCAACATCCCTGAAAGAAAAAAAATGCATGGCATTCTGGCTTTGTGCATCACTGTGAACTGCAGTAATGAGCCTGAGTGACTGTGCACATGTGTAACACCAATCACAATGGAGAGTATTAAAATACCTGATGTCAGCCCCTTTTAGGACAGAATCAGCATGTTCACCTATCACTTCCTGTTTCAGATAGTAGAGCATACGCACTCTCAGCAACACCCTGGGAGGAGAGAGGAGAGGTTTTAATGCTGAACCACGAATGAAACTGCATGCACATTTATGCAAAAACATCTGAGTGGGTTTCACACACTTGTTGCACTGGTGCTTGAGGTGTTTGCGGTAGCTGTCATCAAGCAACAGAGTGTCAGGATTGTACTTGCGGATCCACTCCACCTTCTGAACATCAAATGTACTCTGGGCCTTCACCCTCTTACCCTTCCTGCCTCTTGGAACAGGGATAGACAGGCCTAGAAAAAATAAAACAAAAAAACGAAACAATCAAATGTCTATTTGAAGAACAGGCATTTCAACATACTGATTCTTTGATAAGTATCAGGTTGACAAATTAGGAAGATTTTCTTTCTGCATTCTTCAGTCTAAGAAGTGCAAACTTTGATTTAAGAGGATGCAGCTCCCTACCAGAGTGGTTTAGTAGTGTTTGTGGTTCGCGGCCATTCTCTGGTGGTGTGATGAGCTCCCAGATGAAACTCTTTATGTTCTCATCTCCGCGATAGTGGAGCAGACAAAAAACTAGGATGACACGGCAGATGGTCTCTACGTCACGTTCACTTAGACGCCTCTTACACCTGGCATGGGACAAGATATCCCTCCATCGTCCCCACCTGAAGATAGGCAGGTAAGAAAGATTCATACAGAGGACAACAGAAAAAAAAATAAAGATCTATGGTTGATGTCATGTCGTACCCATAAACAAGCAGGTGTTTCTCTACCCGGAAACAGTCGGTGCGACCGTAACCCCCTCCGCTGTGGCGATCAGAGCGGCGAGAAGCCCGTGAATGTCTAGAATTTGCAGGTGGATACTCATCATCGCTGTCTAGGTCAGACAAGTCTCCACCTTCACCGCGTAAACTGGAGTACTGTCGTGTCTGCTTACGAATTCTCGGTGTGTCAATCACAAGAGTGTTCTGTGGGTAAAAGAGGATTTCTCCATGAAGTAAATATACAGGAATTTTAACACAAATAAATGAATCCACCTAAAATAAATTATATTCATCAAAATGAATCAAAGCGTTACCTTCTGATTCATGGAATCCACGTCTATGTCGGCTTTCTTAGCCCACTTCTGCCAGAATTCGGGGTCATCGAGGGCGATGTCACTGCGGTTTTCAGAGGCCACAAAGCTGGCTTTGGAGAACGTGGAACCCTTGCCCTCACTCTCAATCGTGATGGTGGTTGCTCTTCGCTGAAGGATCTGGTCAATATCCTCCTCGCAGAATCGACTACCTTCATCATTCTCATCCATGATGGCAGCGTAAGCTCCTTTCCTTAGAAGATCCTCTATCTCTTTCTTGGAGAATTGCTGGATCTGTTTAAGATGACATAAAAGCATTAACACAAGTGATCCAGAATCATATAAGCAGCTTGGTTTTGAGTTTTATCATTTTTTTTTTCTTACCCCATTGACATTACTGTCTTTGTTGCCACTCATGCTTTGCAGGACCGCACGGTCCAGACCAAGTTTTAGACTTGCTTTGTCCAGCATCTCCCTCTCATAGGAATTTCTGGTGATGAGTCGGTAGACCTTGACCGCCTTCGACTGGCCAATACGATGACACCGAGCTTGGGCCTGGATTAGGAGCAAAAAGAAGGGTCAATGCAGAACATGCAGCTGTTTACATAAAGTGATTAGGATGGTTCTAAATTATGAGCGTTAATCCAAACGTGGCTGTAAAATCTTGTACCTGCAGGTCATTCTGAGGGTTCCAGTCTGAGTCAAAAATGATACAGGTGTCTGCAGCGGTCAGGTTTATACCAAGGCCGCCAGCACGAGTACACAGCAGGAAGACAAAGCGATCTGAGTCAGGTTTGCTGAAGCGATCAATGGCAGCTTGTCGCAAGTTTCCACGCACTCTGCCATCAATTCGCTCATAAAGGTATCTGTAAAAAAAAAAAAAAAAAAAAAAAACAGTCCACATGAGACACACAAGACATTAAGAATCATTTAGCAAAGTTTTTACTAATAGCTCAAACAGATGTTTTATTAACACATAAAATATCATTTCTACACAATACCTCTTGTTGATGAGGTAGTCCTCCAGAATATCTAAACAGCGCACCATCTGAGAGAAGATGAGCACTTTGTGGCCACCAGCCTTGAGACGAGGCAGCAACTTGTCCAGAAGCACCAGTTTTCCGGCCGACCGAACTAAGGCCTGCAAATGAAAGTCCGGGGCTAGGGGGTCATACACCTCCCGCAACTCCGCTACGATCTTCTCTTCTGCACCTAAACAGCACAAAGAGAGAGAGCGTTATTGTATGTCAGCCTGGTGAAAGTTAATGTTTATGTTATATGATCAAAAGCTGCCAGTAGTAGGATCATATAAGCACATCATTCAAGGCAGTTGTTTTTGGAGGTCAATGTATAGCTAAAAAGTAGCATACAGCAGAAAAGCAGTGAGTTACACACCCTCAGTCTGCAGTAGGGCTGCAACGATTAGTCGACGTTGTCGACAATAGTCGACAATAAAAATAGTCAACAACGAATTTAGCCGTCGACTATTGTTGGCAAAAGAATAAATAAAAAAAAACTACCGAGTGAGACATCGTCTTCTAATTTTATCTCTGCTGAGAGTTGCACAATGCACATGAGCAAAGAGGGGGAAAAAATACAGAGTGAGACATCGTCTTCTTTTTTAATCTCTGCTGAGAGTTGCACATGCGCAGTAAAGTCCGCTAGGGGAAAATATGGCGGCGGACTGGGGAAGAGAATGGCGGCGGAGAACGTTAAAAGTCTGGGATAACTTCATACATGTGAGATTTATAAAGCGGACCTTGTGTACCACGGAAGTACGTCTGCAATGCTCGAACATTTATAAAGGAGGCACGTCGGACTTGACAACCTTATGCAAAATTTCAAAGCTGAAAGTGAAATAAGATCCATTTACAATCTTCATGAGATACATAATCCGATTGGTCGACTAGTCATTTTAATAGTCGGTGACTAATCGACTATCAGAATAGTCATTAGTTGCAGCCCTAATCTGCAGTCAACCAATTTTAAAATGAAAGATAAAAGCAGGGCTGGACGATATGGCCAAAACTTTTATCACGATATATTTCTTAATTTTGGTCGATACGATATAATTCTGATATCGATATAAACAATATAAAAGCCTCAAAAAAAGACAGACGCTTGTAAAACTAAAAATTATTTTGCCAAGTCTATGAAACTCCTCCAGTATAACATTTTAGAAATAAAAACTGTACAATAAATTAATTCTCACCATTTATTTGTATTTAGCAAGGCTAAATTATCCTTCAAACAATGAAATTTGAAATCACCATCAAAGGTCAAATAAAACTTTTACCTTTCTCAATAATAATATCTCTAACTTTAAACTACAACACAGGCTTTTTGTGTTATTCTTAAAAGATTTTAACAACAGTGCTTCAACTAGGCTTAAGAGTAAAAGTACTCAGAATTGCTACAATAAACGGGGAGGGGGTAACACCAGATCCTCACTGAGAAAAGTAAAACTACATTACAGTCCCCAAAAGTCTCTAACAATACCAGAAAAAGTCGCTAGTCGCTTAAAAATAAAAAACATAAAAAATTTTCAAAAAAGGGTCACTAGAGGGGAGTGAAAACGAACAGGACAAAGTCGCTAAGTTGGCGACACTGAGCCAAACCACTTCCAAACCATTGAGTTATTCTTTACTCTCTTATCAACTATTTAGTCTGATTTTTCTTCGCTTGTAGAAGCTTGCTCAGTCACGGACACGAGCACTCGTTTTGTAGCTAAAACTAGCAGCGTTTGAGCTTAGCCTAGACTTCTACCTCGTGCTGAACACAGCCAGCTGCTGCTGGGCTACGTGTCTGTGGTGTACATCATCACTTATGTAGCCAATGTGTTTATCTTTATCAAAATATCGGAAATGTGTTCAAAACTCATATCACCGTTACTGAATAAAAGTATATTGCGATATATATTGATATTGAATTGTTGTCCAACACTAGATAAAAGCTGACATAAAAATGTGGAATCACAATAAGAAGAGGAACACAAGTTACCGTTGATGAGGTAGGGGTGGTTGCAGCACTTGCGGAGCTCCATCATTGTGTTGAGCAGGTTGGGAACATTGCTGTTACTGTTTGCCCCCAAACTCAGGAAACTAAAGTTCCTCTCCAGAATGGCCCTGTAGTACTTCTTCTGGACATCAGTCAACTCAACCTTCAAGGAAATGAGATTTTTTTTTAAGTCTCCTTAAACCTGGTCCACCTCGATGCATATTCTCTAATTAGTTATATTAATGACATCCCCTCTATGTTTTATACAATTAATCAAGCCTAAATCATTTAGAGGAACTTTGCTTACAGTTCTCTTGAGAAAGATGAAGGAAACAAAGTCTTGTAAAGACTGACCTCAATGATGGTCTCCTGTTTGGGTGCCAAGTTCTTCTCCACATCCTCCTTGAGCCTTCGCAACATCATGGGTTTTAATATTGCCTGCAGTTTCTGAACCTACAGGACCGAGTCAGCAGATACTTGTTCAACAACAACCACACAGATGTTACATCAAGACAAAACCTATGAAAGCTATGTGTATGTGTGTGAAGGTGACAGGATTTCACACCTGTTCCTCTGTTTTGAGGTCTCCAAAGTCTCTGAGAAATTCAATTTCAGAGGGAAACTGAGCCGGCTCCAGGAAATGAAGCAGACTGAAGAGTTCCTCCACAGTGTTCTGAAGAGGAGTGCCGGTCAACAGCACTTTGTGTTCCTGAGAGAAACCACAGAGTACAGTTTAAGACAGACAGGCATATATTTGATCAAATTACATAGGTACAAAGTACCATCAGCTGTGGTCCACTTACAAGGTCAAGCATCTTCAAGCTGTCCAACAGCTTACAGTTGCGATTTTTAAGGCGGTGAGCCTCGTCGATGATTACACAACGCCAGGCGATCTCCCTCAGCTCCGGACAGTCGGACAACACCATCTCAAAAGTTGTGATGAGGGCATCAAACTTATACGCACCCGGGATCAGATGTCCCTGTAAACAGAATAATTATTTAATTAGAGATGTTTAACATCAGTTAAGTTAATTAGTTACCATCTCAGTGGATAAGCACACCTTGTCATCTTTGCAGTACATCTCATACTGCTGGATCATCTGTCGGCTCGCCAGGCTGCCGTGGTAGACAATGGCATTCATGTGGGTCCAGGAAAAAAACTCCCTCTCCCAGTTGGTGATGGTGGACAAGGGAGCGATGACCAGGAACGGGCCTTGGACACCAGCAGCATACACCTCTGACAGAAGCACGATGGACTGGATGGTCTTCCCCAGACCCATCTCGTCTGCCAGGATGCAGTTCTGCCTGAAAGACAATGAAAACTTTGAGTGTGAATCCTGAATCTATGGAGGAAGTACTAACATAATACTCACATAATATTTTTCTTATTTAATTTGATATTATACACAATACTTTTATCAAATCGCTATCTCATGTTTTCACTCTTCTCATCTTTCTATATTTCCTTTAAGTAGGACCTTTTTTTTTTAAATCTTGAATTACAAAGGAAACTTTAATGCTGTCTAAAACTCTTGATCCTGAAGATGACACTGCTTCCATTTTAATGACAGTCTGGACACTTTACCCAGTAAAGCTAATCCCATTTCAAAGGTCACTTTGCCACTAATGGTCATAAACTGTAACCCAGCGTGTGTGTGATAAATACCTGTTATACCAGTTGAAGAGAAGCCAGTTGACTCCTTCCAGTTGATACTCTCTCAGTGTGTTGCCATTCTTGTACTCTCTGGTCTCCTCCAACTTTTTCCATGAATTAGCTTGAGGTCTCACCTAAAGAGAGAGAAGTAAGAACCGATGAGGAGGGAAGAAAAAAAGATAAACTTGTTTATGTGCTTTCTGACTTCTTAAATTAAAAAGATTTAAATAAATCTACAAAAACTTGTCCTAAACCTTTCTATTATTTTCCATGTCAGTGCAGATGAGGTAGATGTTGAGTTGATTTTGACCTAGTGTCTCTTTAGGATCAATTACCATTTGTTGCAACTTCAGTATTTATCACACCAGGATAGTCAGCTAGACTCAGTCTGACTGGGGACTCCAATCAGTTGGGGTGTATAATATTCTTCCAGACCAAGGCTGGGTTCATGCTGCACTCCTCAAACTAATCGGACCTTTTAAATAACACGTTCCACTCAGTGTGTTTTCTTTGATTCAAATCAGAATTTGTTTGCATATTCACAATACCCAAAATGAAGCAGACTTTGAGCAAACCGACTAGGATTGAAATCAAAAAGGCTGGTATGAACTTTTTTTTTTTAAGAGATAAGCAACGTAACATCAACATCTATAAATCTGCAACAACATTCTGTCATTCACACTTTAACTATTTTATCGCTGCTCCTAAAAGCTGCATTCAGACATAAAGTGAAAAGAGTCTCGTGGGATAACACTGTCAGGTCCACTCACATCACCTTAGACCAACAAAAGTGTTGAAAAAGAAGTTAAACAACGCATTTCTAAATCCCTTTTCCACATGTTACTAGTTAAAGAGATAGAATAATAAAAGCTCACAAACAATTTGACTAAAATGTAACAGAAAAAAATAATCGTTCTTTTTCTAAACATACTTTTGAGCAAACTTGAAATATGTAAAAAAAAAAACAAGGTGATTGGATAAAACCCCACATGCTCCAAGCCACCTCTCTTTCACTACTTACCATTCTCTTCAGACGAGGTTGTCGGTTTTGGATTTTGCCGAACTCCTCAACTTTGCCCTCATCAACGTCCTCTTTTAGCTCCCAAGTGGCGTCCTCATACGGCAGAGAGCACCACTTCACCAGGTAGTAGATAACAGGCTAGAGGTCATGAGAAGAGACGTTCAAGTTGTTTTAATACAAGCCTACTGCCAGCAAATATTCTAATTCATAAAAGAAGAAAAAGTCAAAAACTGTGATTTTGACAAAGTACTCATTTCTGACCTCGCCATTGTCCTTGTCCACACTGTGGGACACATCAAGGATCCTGTCCACCTCCACATAGTCAGGGTTAAATGGTTCTTCATCCTGCAGAGAACAACAGTTTATGGTCTAGTTCAACTATCTGAGCTGCTGCATAAACTATGAGGTGTCAGAATCTGCCTCCTTCTCACCTCCTGGAACAAGTGTCTCATCTGCGCATGCTTGGTCTTGAACCTCTTGATCTTTTGATGGATCCTCTTGTCCTTCTCTAGCTGATCCAAACTGGCCCACTCACAGTGCAAGTACGAACTGAGAACAAGAGTGCATTTATATTTGCAGGCTTTCCCGTTAAGGAATTAAAGTGTCAAGTGCTGAGACTCAAGTTGTTCAATAAGATAAATAAACTTACTAGTTCTTGTATTTTACAAAGAATTCCTCAACAGTGGTATACTGGCCTGGAGACACCTTGAAGAAAAGAAGAGATATTAACAGGCAGTTCACAAATACATCAAATAATTGCATTATTAGGTGTCGAGTGGCAGTGTAAATAAATAAAAAATACCTCCTTCTTGGTTATCCTCATAGACAGCACTTTGTCTACAATGGCAGCATCTTCCTCACTTGGATTTTCCTGTAAATTACAGAAGCGATGCAGAAAAGCTTGTAAAACTCCAACACATCTTCAACCTTACACCAGCAACCACACATTTAAGCAATATAATAATCAGTGGGTGTCTTCAGAAAACAATAAACAACCAGAACTGACACTCACCACAAAGAACTGCATACTGGGCAGTCCATCACCATCAAGTTCTACTTCCTGCTTCAGCTGCGCTGCCGCCCCTCCACTGATGGAGGCCACAGCCGCTGCAGTCGTAGTGACATCGACATCTTCCTGCTCGTCCTCGTCATCTGTTATTTTGATATCCAGGTCTTCGGTGTACTTCTTCCTCTTCACCACACGACTGGAACGCCTCTTCTGGCCAAAATGGAGTGGGTGTGAATTAAATGTGCTTTGGATCATTTTCTTGCATGACATGGCAGAATGTAAGCGGCAAATAAACAGCAAATGAACTGTATTTATATTGTGCTCAGTCTTGTTGACCACTCAACGTTCTTTTCCATAAAAGCCACATTTTCTCATTCACACATACAATAATACCTCACTTCTTAGGGTATACAGACTTATAGGTTATGTAGTACTTTAAAAAAAAAACTGTTTCATATTGAACTTTCACACATTAGGACCACTAACCTCCCAATTGGCAGTCAGTTGCTGTCCCTCTTGAGCTACAGTCATCCCAATCGCACTACTCATGTTACTTTATAACACAGTTTGTCTGACCTCATTATCCAACACAATTTCTAAGAACTGGGCCAGAAATGCAACTATCAAAATTTCAGCTATAAATGTTCTGATGTCACATATGTCACAGCACTGTCAACTAGGACAACCTCTGTCTGACTGGTCAAAACCGTCAAACCTGTCATGTGTTTGTTAACAGATGAACTCAGATTTTGCAGCACTCACACTCACAACAAGATGCGTTCATACAAACTTATTGTGTTCACTATCCATGTGTGTGTACCGTAATCATGTCATCCTCCAGTGCTGCAGGTGAGGGAGGGCTCAGCTCCCCATCAGAGTGGTCCGAGGATGCATTTCTCTTTCTTTTCTTTGCTCCCACTAAAGTAATAGTGCTGCAGGAGGAAGTGGAAGAACAGAGGAAAGACGCAAAGAAAATGAAGCAATGGTTAAGAAATAAAAAGGGCTTTATAAAAACCTCCATTCCCAAACAGAAAGTAATTCTCCTTTATCTACTCCTTACAAACAGAATTCTATCTTACTTTGCTTTAGTCTTGCTTTTGCTCTTGTTCCCAGGCACAGATATTACTGCACCTCCGCCCACCACAGTTGTTCCTCCTGGTACCTTCACTTTGCCCTTTTTGTCAGCCCCGACTGCAATTTTTGGTACCGGTCCACCAGATACAGGACTCTTCTTTTTGCTTGATCCTCCACTGCTTTTTTTCTTTGCAGCAGACACAACAGTCAGAGTACCTCCCAGTTCTGGAGAGGTCTGTGTGCTTGGAAGCTCATCCTGGTTAAGGACTCTGGGCAGGTTCTTCTCACCGCGCGCTTTGGCCCGTGCAATGGCTTCAGCCACGATACGGTTTGCCTTCTCCTGCTTACAAAGAATCTCCACACGTCGCACAGATGCAGACTCACCAGGAGCCTTGGTAATGCGAATGGCCTGGGATGGAGTGGTGGTTGTAGTAGAAGGACCTGCAGTCGAAGAGTTGATGACCTTCACCACAGAGACTGCACCGCCAGAAGATGAGGCTGAACTCGTCTGTGTGAGAGAAAATGTCAAAAAATGTCTTTTTTTTTTTTTTTTAATAGTTCATCTGTTTTAAATTAAACATTCTGCTCTAATGGATGCAAATATGAAGGGTTACCTGTGTCTGTAGGAGCATTTTGAGAGGTACAGCGACTCTCTGTCCTCCTTGGCCCTGGGATATTTGCAACACTTGAGGGCTGCCGGTGTTGCCAGCTCCTGACACCAGCTGGTACTGTCACCATGAAAGAGAAAAAGTATTAAAGTCTCTTTTGAAAATTATGAAATAAATGAAAAAGGTAGAAATCTAATCTGTTTGGTATCTGATGAGAATATTCTTAAACAATTCTTCTAGTCTGGCATTATATCAAAAGTCTAACAACAAAAGCATTATTTCCATATGCTTTTAGACATGAGAGCATTTAAAACACACTTTTGATAGTGATTTTGGACCATTAACTTTTCTTTTTAAACTATGCACAAAGCCAAGTTAAACACAGATTTATCCTCTGTTCTGAACGTACAAGCTAACAATTCCCAAAACTGCAGCCACGATTTAAGATAGTAAATATAAATCGAAATAAAAATAAAAAAAAACTATTTCAATCACAAATTAACTTGACAAAACAACCTGAAGATGTATATCTAAGCATTTCACATTGGCTGAGTAAAAATAAACAAATAAATAAAATTACGGCAACTTTCACTGACTTAACATTTATGTGATTGTTTAGAAATACATGTATAAAATTCAATAAGCTTATTTCCATTAAGATCTACGATAATTATATCCATAAATCTCACAATATCATGCTTTAGTTTTTCTTCTCATATCCAAGCTAACTGAGGTTTCCCTGAGCTAATCTATACTGAACTGAACAGTAACCTGAAACAGAAATTATTAGGGAAGAAATCAGTGTGATTGCATGCCTTACATTAAACAGAGCTGTGATGCAAAACAACATAATATTACAGTGACACACCCAATTTGTAACTATTTAGAGCAACAATGAATTGGAAAACACTAAAAACACATAGCTGATTTTAAACCCAAACCCATTAAATCTGGTGTCTGACTGATCTATAACCCTAAAGAACCAAAGAAATAAAAACAATTAGACATCATTAATTATGCATTAATTATTCTTAATCCATCATACCTCAAACACAGGTGAGCAGCCTTACAAATGCAACCTGCATGCTACAAAATATAACATGAGGTTATCAATCATGTCTGTAAACCTGTGGTGGGTGCATGCAGAAGAATGGTAGTGAGGGCCATACTACTTTTTTAACAGGTACATGCAAACATCTCAGAATGCAGACAACTTATCTGTAATTTTTACTTAAGCAGATCACTCACTTTAAAGCATCAGATGTTCACAAAAACAGATTCAAAACAATGAATGTCCCTGTGCTGATTAATGAAAATTAGCTTGTTTGCTAACACATACTAGTTAGCATGTCTAGTAAATGTTTTTTGTTTTATTTTTTGGTTTGTTTGTTTGTTATTTGGACTGATCTAAAAAAAAAAGAATCCTTCAAAACCAAAAAATTTGTGGGTATATCTAACCCGTGAAAACATTGTTTCTCACCTTGACTCCTCCTTGCTGGTTGGGCTGTTGTTGCACTTGCAGCTGAATTGTGAGGACTTTGGGCTGTCCTCCAGCCTGGCCTGCAGCCCGAGCCTGGGTTAGGGCTGCAAGCTGGCTTCCCTGGAGTACCAGCTTGCCACCAGGGAGCTGACCCAGCACTAGTCTAGCAGGGACCTGTGCTTGCTGCTGTTGGCCCCCTTGTGCCGTCTGAACTTGCTGGACCTGCGTAACCTGCTGTTGAGTTGTAATGGCTTGACCAGCTGGCGTCACAGAGCCAGTCTGAGAGGGTTGTTGAAGAACCAGGGTGATGCGTTTTGCTTCACCCCCCTAGAATGAGAAAATAGATAAAGACTCATTACAGCAGACAGCTTAATACAGGACCACTCAAAGCATCACCTGGAATGGTGCAGAGATGGTGAGATGCAGTGATGCTTACCTGTGACTGGGTCTGCATGGCTGGCTGGAGCTGCACCTGACCCTGCGTCTGGACCTGGATCTGAGCACCTTGGCCTTGGGGTTGTATCTGGGCAGCCTGGGCCTGGGGTTGGACTTGGACTGTAGTCTGGCCCTGAGCAATCTGCGCCTGGGCTGGAATCTGCACCTGAACTGACTGGCCTTGTGTTTGCTGTAGCTGTTGAGGCATGGATGTAAGCAACACCTGTTTCACTGGCCCATTGGGGGACTGCAGCAGCCTTTGTACTCCTGCAGTTCCCAACTTGACTTGGGTTTGTCCTGGGCTTGCCTGATTCAAGACTGTCCCCCCCTGCAGAATGGACATTCCAGGTTTAAGTGGAGTGCCTGACAACACACGGATGACCTTTCCACTTGTCTGTGGTGTGGTTCCTGATACAGTCTGCAGCACCTGGGCTTGACCCTGGGGTCCTTTGAGAATGACAATTTTACCACCAGCTTGCTGTGTGATAGCAGCCAACTGTTGGGGAGTGAGCTGGTGAGTTATTTGTGCAAGCTGCTGTGTGGTGACTGTGGTAGTGGTAGCCGGAGGACTAGAAACAGTCAGAGGTGAGCTCAGCAAGACAGTGCTACTGGTCGCTCCACTGGTGTTGCTGACAATGGGTATGGTAGTCTGGGCTTGTATCTGAGGTACGATATCAGCAGGGGTGGGAGCAGGAGCTGGAGTCACGGTAGGAGCAGCAGCTACAGAAACAGTCTGAGCAGTCACCACTGGCACCAGCTGCTGCGAGGCAACTTGAACAAGGCCAGGGTCTGGGATGGCAGGAGTTGCTACAGGAACACCAAGGCTTGTGTTGACCATGAGTTCAGGGGTGGACTCTGGCTCAGCTGGTGGATCCACCTGGCCTAAAGCAAGCTTCAGAGCTTCTTCCACAGGGTCTGAGGAACCCTGAGAGAAGGAGTCATCTGGCAGGGCATCCAGGTTAAACAGGGGCGTGTCCTCAAAAAGGTCCATAATGGGATCTGCCATCTTGCCCACTCCACTCAGGGAGACGGGCACAATGTTAAAAAGACTCCGAGGTGGAAGCTATATATTTGTTGTCCAATTCTTCTCAACTTTTAAGGAAAAAGCTAGAAAAAGAAAAGAAACACAGTAAATTGTACAATGTTCTGAGAGCAGAAAACCTGACTGGTTTTACAGTCATTTAAGTATAACAGAGTTTAGAAATAGCAGAGAGAGTGGACTAGAGGACAAAGACAACCCTGTAAGCTCTTCGGTTTGCACTTTACTCTCCCCAGTATGACTGAAGTATAAAATAATTTAGGTAAGTCTAGATTCCCAATACACACGACAAAACTAGCTAAATTTAGTATGTAGAAACTTATTTTGCCTTAGTAGTTGAGACTGTGCATTTAAGTCACATTTCAAGAAAACTGTCTTGTTATACAAATTTACTAGTGATTATGTTTGTTTTTAAAGAACCATTTACTAGTGAATATGTTTTTGTTTTGTTTACAGAACAATATTACTGATGAAAACTTGAAACTAATACTTTTGTGTATTATCTAACTAACATTATTCAGACATGCTTTCAAAGTGATGCTAGAGTTTTTTGGGGGGGAAAATTAATTATTAATAATTTAAACTTTCATTATATCTAACATAATTTACCGAATCAGAAGAAATATTATGAATGAGACAAGTCTGTGGTGGAGTCAGACAAGGAGGGTACTGATGCTGGACAGGTACGATGCTTTCCTCCTCCGGTCGTATTGCAGTCTTTCTTACTAAACGGGGCTAGCATTAGCTTCTCCCGCGACCAAAATATGTCGATTACAAAAGCGTGTGAGGCACCAATAACACACTGAGGCTCATAAACGCGATACATTATGTGTTTTAGGTCGTCGGTTCCCTACTCTGTCATTTACTACCGACCATTCAGTCTACCGGACTCCTTCTATCTCATCAACAAACCGGACCAAACCAAAGCAACGTGCCACAATAACCATTGCCCGTCAACGTTCAGACACAGGTTAGGCCGCAATACTGTTTCGGTTGATCTGCGTCTAATTTTCGGTAAAAATACCTGAAAATAACTATCATAACCACTGCCCCAACTCCCACAGTAATAATTTCGGGGTGCTAAATTTACCTTTGCATCGACACACATGGCTTTCTCCGTCTCACAACACTGTACGATTACAGGAAACGGCCAGGGAAGAGCAGGAACTAACTTCTTGCTAGAGAAAGCGTAGAAAGCGTGCCCCTCCGATGCTACCGAACGATGATTGGTGCGTCTTCTCCCGAGCCGGCAGCATACAGCATTATCATTGGCTTAAATGACCCTCCATCATTTTTACTGTTTCTCTGGGCGGGATAAGAGATGTAGTTAGGTTGAGAAAACAATAAATGCGGCCTAGCTGAGATCATTTGACTTGGCGATCTTCAGTATAGCTGTTTTACAGCCGAAGATGCGCGCAGTAAAAAGCACGGGACTTTTGAAACAGAGCGGACAAAAATAAAAGACGTTTTAATAATTTCTAATGTGCTGCGCAGCCTTCATATCTGTTTGTGAATGACTCCATCAGTTTTTTTCAGCGTTTTATTACATTGGCCGCAGCACAGGAATCAGTTCATATCATTAAATGAATGAAGACTTGTCGTGTCGTTTCTAAATCACTTTTTATATGTGTAAATATATATTAAATAAATTCCCTGTGACGTTTCTGGTTAATATTAATGGAATATTTTGGTTATTGATAACAGCTTTCGTGTGACGGTCTGATTCTGGGTGCGTTGGTGATCGATTTATGCGTTTGTGCGCCCTCTAGTGTCCGAGACTGAAACAACCAGTCGATGCGGATGTTTTAGTGTTTCAGTTTTTGAAAAGAAGTTGAATGCTCTTTGCAGCTAATTTGATAGATAGTATTCTTAATTACCAGTTCTTTTAGTAACAAGTGCACTTATAAACACAAATAAGATCAAATAATGGCAACCTCTCAATCAGGTTCTGATGCAAGGATTTTGAGGGAAATGGCCAAATATATGGAATGAGATGGCTTTGCATTTTAGACTGACAGAAATTCAAACAAAGTGACAATGACTTATCTTTTGTTTAATAGAGAATGGACATTTGCAGGTATTTTTGGGTGTCAGACCCCAGAGGATGCTGCCTGTTTATCATGGTTGGTTAATGAAGAATTGATGTTTCTTGTGTTTGGTCACATAAAAATGTAGTAGATGTTAGCAACAAGAATAATACAAAGCCTCCCACACATTACCACTGGTATTTTCTCAGTCTGTGCCATAATGCCAGTTTTCCATTTCCCAAGAATTCCCTCTCCTAAAAATCTTGGAATCAAAAATGCATGACTCTGGTATTGTAGTACATGACAAACTGATAAGAACCAACTGAGAGGGAGGAAGAGAGAGAGAGAGAAAGAGAGAGAGAGAGAAAGCTGGTCCTGAACCAGTGAAGTGTAAGTGACTATATGTGACAGCACACCACACTTCATCCATGGCAGTCCTGCAGGGATGAGCCTGCCTGCTCGCCAAAGCGTCCATCTGTCTGTGGCCCTGTGAGAAGGATCCGCCATACAACGCACTTATACTCTGTTTCATGCTGGTCTGCCTGGTCCACGCCAACACGATCTCTGCTGGTGGGAACTATATTTACAAACCGCTGCTGTGGCATTGGGTAGTGCACCATAAAAGATTAGAGAAAAACTACTTTGCATTAGCAGATAAACCAGTTAAACTAGCAATGACTCATAAAAAGAATAACATCTGCATACATTCTTGCTCACATACTCAAAGATACACCCAGCCAAAGTTAGGCAATTTTATTTTAACTTTTTCATCTCAATAGAAATTTTTAATAAATAAACATCTGTTGCAGGATATTGACAGGCATATTAGAGGAACATCAGTCATACAGCACACTCAAATAAAGAAGATGTATTCTTTTAAGCTCGACTGGATATTATTTGGAGCACAGCAGTGATTTAAACATCTTGATTTATGAAAAGAAAGTTAGGGCTTTCATATACTCTTAGCACAGAGGCACACATTGCACATTGCTACATTAGGATTTTGTCACAATTAAAACAAGTATTTATACACAAAGATAGTGAAGACAAATTCCACAGACATTTCATTTACTGAGAGCTTTTGCAATGTTTTACCCTTCCTTTCTGTTTGTGAGAGTTCTCTGGATTTATAGTCTTATATCAGTCCTGCTTTGACCCCATCCTTTCATGCGCTGTATAGTAACCTTTCTTTACTCCCATCTCTTCCACTATTTTCGCTTGTTCATTCACACCCCTGCTCTACCCATTTCTCCTCCTGCCACCCTCACAACACCAAATTTTTCCACCGTTCTCACAAGGGAAAGACCAGGAACCCAGAGAAGGTAGAGTACTTCCAGCCTCCCATCAGATTGCCTCTCTCCAGTCTGAGGTAGGCCTTGTCCCCCTTCTCCATAATCACCAGGCCGGCATTGGTGGCAGCTTCTCTGGTCACATCTTGATCCCCAGCAAAAGCTGAAATCATTGGCCAGCCATTCACCATCAGGCTGACCTAAGAGACAAGAGGTAAGGAGATTACACAGGGCATGTGGATCAGTTGGAATGTCAAATACAACTACTGCAGTCGAAGTAGGAGCATACCTGAATAGTTTGTCTGTTGTAAGCCTTTACAACATGGAAATTAAAACTGTACACCCCTCTTCGTGGTGCCAGGAAGACGCTACTCTCTTGGTCAAAATGAGTGCCCACGTTAACCAAAATCTGATAAGATGGTGAGAGAAAGGCAGGTTAAATGATACACGATGTGGAAACTAAAAGTAACCATCATGATATGTAGCGAATGAGCTATTTTAAAAGAGGATTTGCATCATTACCAGCAGACAGACACTTATCTGTAGTTTTATACTCACATTATCAAAGTAGATGATCATAGTGCGGTTACTCATGTCTGTAGGTTCATGGTTGGTCTGGCGGCTGGCGGAGAAGGCCACTCGGCCAGAGCCAGAGCGGACAGACATGCCCAAAGCATTACCGGCGGGCTCAGATGAAGGAGTGGAGTCGCACACCACCAAACATTTCCCTTCAAGGATGATGGGCTCTGTGTCATTCTGGCCTCTGGACCCCAGTGGTCCCCATAACAGCAGCACAGTCAGCAGAATCAGGAGGTCAAACTGGACTGAGCTAAGCTGCATGCCTGAACCTTGGATGTTTGTTGGGATATATCTCTGTTTGATAATGCTGTTAACAAGTGTCACTCTGGGCAATTTGAAGTGTAAATACGCATGCTATAGTTAAAGAGACTGCCCTTCTGGAAATCCCTCAGCCTTTCTCAGTTAGAAAGAATCAGAAGAGAGAGAAAACTGTTCTTGATTAAACCTGTAGGCAGGTTTAAGTAAAGCAACAGAGCCAGCAGATGGTGGAGATGAAACTCAGAAGGGTTCAGAGGTCATAGCTGCCAGTCAGAAGCTTTTTCGTTTGCCCCTACAAATCCCAAACCTCCTGTATGTGCTGGGTCAGCAGGGTCCAGACTGACAATCACAAAGAGAAAAAAAATCTTGTTTTTTGCAAGTTGATTTCCTCAGCACAATACAAGACGAATGCAGGGATGGAGCTGGGAGAAGAAGAGAGAGCAGATCTGAGTTCAGGCTCTATGCAAGGGAAGAAGACGATGTACGAGGGAGGGGTGAGGAAAAACAAAAAGTGATGAGGTAGGTTTCTGGAGAGGTGACAGGGGGAAGGATGTCAGGCCCAGAAGGGAGTGAGAAAGAGAAATAGAGTGGGGGAACAACTCCACTGAGTGACCATCTGTTTTCTACACATACCCTCCTCCCTCCTTCCTCACCTCCTGCAACGTCAGCACGCACTCCCTCATGCACACTTGTGTTTTTGTTCACACTTTCTACTCAATTTGCAGCAACTACACTTAAGAAATGCCTTTTACTTTGTTTTTATTCACTCTTTATTGTCTGTGGAGGTTTAGCAGCCCTTTTTTTTTTACTAATTTAAACCGTCTTAAATGAGATGTTTTAGGGTTTCATTCTTCTCTCTATCTTTCTCAACTTTATCAGAACAAACCACAACAAACAAATACAACAACTTATTGGTTGGAGAAAGATTCACGTTATGGAAAAAATCGCAATAATTCACTATAAATCAAATACTCTAACATGATTTAACTACTTGCTTTGTGAATTAAAAATCTTAGAATAAGTGAATAAAAGTAGATTATCACCTGTTTCCACTTGAACAATCTTGTATGTCATATCAGGTGAACACAGTTGTTTCTGCCAGCAGATGAAGAACCGAAAGAAGCTAAAACAAATCCGTCCTCAAGCTCTTCTGTCACAGTATCTTACAGCACAGGAGTGGAGCTGATCACAACCAATCCAGAATACGCTCTGATCTTTTTGCGTCTCTGTCTCTCTGTGTCCTCGTTCTCAGCCAACCCCCCCATCCTCACTCTGTCTGCTTCTTTCTCACCCTCTACGTTGCTTCCACCCACTCACCTTTACAGTGAAATAAAGAAAAATAATTGGGTATGTGAGCAGCTTCAAAGAGCAAAGTTAGTGAGTGAGTGGCAGTCGTTTCCCTTTCTTCTGTAATTTCCAGTGAAAACACAGATTCTCTCGTTTGTGTTCAAACAAAGAGTTTTTAAAAAGGAGTTACATAAGATTTTTTAAAGAGTTAAAAAAGACCCAAACGCTCCAGCTTGCTGCTTGTGCACCCACTTAACTTTATATCTGTGCTTTATGTAGCCATGTAGCCTCTTTTATAAGAGTTTATAGCTAATTTAAAGATTGTTTAACAGATCACAGGCACCAGTTCCCCCATAAAGGTAATGTTTTCTTTATGAGCATAAACACATAACAGCCCGAGGGTCCACCTACCACCAGAACTAAGGTGCTCACAAAAGAACTAAAAAAAAAATAATAATAAATAAAAAACGAAAAGAGTTTATTTGAAAGATTTGCAACTTTTCTTATCAACTTATTTTGTGAGCATTATGGAATAGGAATGCATGTGTTGAAATAATGTTCCAATACTATTATTTTTTGTTTTAAGAAATGAGTCACTGCAACTCTGAACATGCAAATACTTTGAGGTCCTTTCTGGAAATAATTCCCATGTCCATAACACATGCTCACAGTTCTGGGAGACACAGTTTTTCCTGTTTTTCTAGGAGGAAGAGAAGAAGTCAAGCTCAGTCTTAGAGCAAAGCTCCTGGGAAAGGATCCGGCACAAGTCTTCGTGGTTTTGTTCAAGTCAAAGAAACCAACCGAGCTGTTCCCCAGGTCGTCCTTTCTGAAGCCTCAGACTTTGACAATAGAGATGCGACTGTTAAGCTCAGCTTTGTAGAGTCCAAAGCCCAAGCACACTGGCTGAGTGAAGGTCGCTGAGAAAGTGTGAAGGTGGATCAGATTGTTGGATGATCCCACCTCTGAGAAGGTGATAGTGCCTGCACTGTAGTCCACAGCAACTGCAACTCGGTTGCCGACCATTTGATATGTGAGACGAGTCTTCCTGCGGTTGTGCCAGGCTGCAAGCTTCTTGTCGTGTTGCTGTGTCAAACTCCATGACACCTGGGGATAAGACACGAAGACGATGAGGAACATGTTTTTCTTTGGGATGAAAATGGATGTGATGAAGTGACACATTTAAAGTATAAAAGATAAAAATCTGTAGAACAGGCCACATATATGCAGAAGCTTAATGCACTAAAGAATGAGCAGGTGAGTCAGTGATTAAAGTAATCATTAGCTGCATGTAGCATCCATGTCTATGACGTTTGGCACTGTGTGCAAAATGCCTCAGTAAATCACCATGTCATTTCTGAGACACTGTGTCAGACAGTGAACTTTGATTGTAAAGGATGAGGTGCTTCAAAGCACTACATGGACATATCAAGACTTTCTTGAATTGAAAACTAGTTAAGCCTTTTCTTTCCAGCTAAAGTGGAGAAAACAAACCCAGGGAAAGACAGCCTCTTGAGAAATGTTCATAACAAACACACTACAGTTATTTCTGACACCACAAACTGATTCCCTCTCATTAGTTTACAGACAAACCAGATTAAAAGACATGTAATTAAATAGCTATGTTTCTGGCATTTTTGAGTAAATATTTTACAACAACTTTTCACAGTGTGGCACTGAAATAACTCTGAGGAAACAGGACCTTTTTTGTCCCCCCTCTCTTTGTTTTCAGGTCAGTTAGTCACAGGTTTCAGATTAAATCAGGGAGGGTAGAATATAAAACAGCAAGGTAACATGGAGAAGGATTAAAGATAGCATATCAGGCAAAGGAATCTCCTCTAAAAGAGTGGGGTTTGAGTCCTGTCAGTGTCAAATGAAGTGGACAGAGCGAAAATGTAAGATCTGCAGAAGGAGGACTGTATTATTTATTCCATTAATATTATTTAGACATAAACCTTATTGTTCCCGAAGGCATTAGCTTCTTTCCCCTTCCGTCCAATGCTTCGATAGCAGATGGCAACATCCCAGAATCCCTCAGCCACCAGCTCCCAGTAATGAGTCCCAGAGGAGAAGGTCTGAACCGTGAGGACCTGTGGCCAGTGGTCAAAACGCTCGGGATGAGAAGCGCAGGGCAGGCGACTTTTAACACGCGAAACTGAGCGCAGGTCATCAGAGATGCTCAGCAGAGGATGGGCCGTGTTTGTGTCCAGACTTAAAGGACTGGTTACTGTGAGGAAGGAAAAAATAAAGAAACTGATTTCCTTCAGTTATACTGGCTGTGCTTTCTGTTGGTTACTTAATGGGGGCAAAACTGTACATGCAGCATACTAGTGTGCTTGGAAAAATAAGAAAAAGATTTTTGTATTTTCAATTGACTCGATTTATATCAGCTGAACAATTTATAGAGGCTGTGTTGGTTGCCTCAGAAAGACTATTTAAAGTCTTTTCCTATAAACATATATATATATCTGAAGATGAAAATAATTATTTAATTATAAAAAGTACAAATAAAAAAATTAATAAATAAATGAATGACTGAGTAATGTTGAAAAATAGCTTGCTTTATATTCAAAAAGATTAATTTGTGTTGTTAGATGACAACCACTTCACACATTTTTGCCATTAAACATTAATCTAAGTGAAGAGATGGTTATAGCTTCCATTGTCGCTGAGGTAAACAGCTTCTTCCTTCAGAGGGACGGGTCACAGGAGAACAAAGTAAAGTTAGCTGCTCTAAGCGATCACATTTCACTCATGATAGACTATTTACAATTTGACATGAGTATTCTCTTCCAGGACCTCAATGTCTCCATCCACAGGGTACAAGGAAGTACCGGATGTTTTGATGAGTAAAAATTATATGATGCAGCCTTCTAATGCATCAGATCTCAATCTAAGAGAATACCTTAGAGAGCTTTTGAAATGTAAGACAAGTGTCTCTACTACTATTATTAAAACACTAAATAAAAGAAAATGATTTAGAATCAGTGTCAAGGTGCGCTGAAGCTGCGTGATGGTTCTTATTTGGACACTTTTTTGTAAATCTAAATCAAGCTGAAAAAGTTTTTCCGAGGGTTTTTATATAGAAACTTAGACAAAGCCAGGCTAGCTGTGGCCCTGTTGGTTCAATCTTTGTGCCCAGCTGCTGGGTTTACCTGAAATTTAAAGGATAAATATGTTATCTGACAAAAGAAGCATGTAACATTACTAAACCATTAAACTGCTCCCTCAAAATAATTATAGGGGCTTCAAGAAACAGCCAAATGCATAATATGGCACTTACAGAGCTCCCTCTTGAGTTCACTGAGGCATCGGAGGGTGGCGGTGATAAACTCCCGATATTTGCTTTCTATGTCTTCTAGAATGTGTTTCCTGTCCAGACTGATGGGGTCAGGGGTGAAAAGTGGGCAGTTCAGGTCGGCTAATAACCTAAAAGACAAAACCCCAACACACATGTGGACTTAGAAACTCATGGAAATGAAGAAACATGTATTAACTGTGTGTTTTGGGAACTATTTTATTAACTGGACTCTAATTGGTCTCTGTCTTTCTAATAAAACCACTTCCAGACAAGAAAATCTGAACATAAGTATTAATGCAGCTCACAACATAACCAAATACAATCTTTCTGCTTTGCTTTGGACTTACTTCGTGTCATCTGATTGAAAGGCCTGAGGGGGAAGAAAGGTAAAGGACAACAGAAGGAAACATGTCATAAAACATTTGCAGAAAGAACTTCCAATGTCCCTGTGAATCTGCTCAGATGGATGAAAAAAAGGAAACAACACAAGGTCACTACATGTGTGGCTGACTGTGTGCTTCCTTCTGCTACCGCCTTGTTCCTCTCAAGAACTTCCTTGTGGCTCAGCTGTAAAAATAAATTAGCTTTAAAACACATTATTTGTTGAAAACAAAATATATAGTCAAAATAAACTCTGGAAATTCAGTTAAAAATTTTTAATTAGATTTTTGTGTTCAATTTTTTTCCCCTTGACAACATGCTCAGTACAGTCTGATGACCCAGCCCCTAATATTATATTAATATACTTGCTTTTTATTTATATATATATATATATATGTGTGTGTGTGTGTGTGTGTGTGTGTGGATGCAATTAGTGTTGCGAGCATTTGTCTGCACACCATCTGCAATGTGCTTTGACCAAATTATGACAGAGAATTGTTTTGTTTTTTGTTTTTTTTTTAATTGTGATTTTTACAGCTATTTTCTTTACAGCTCATTTTAGGACATATAACTTGACTCCAGTCCACCAGTTTTTCCTGAAAATCTGAGCAGCTTTGCTCATCAGTTGATTTAAAATGGTGAGATGGTTGAAAAAAACAGATTCATGTTGTGAAAGAAACTCAGTGACACGGAATAGTAGAGTTATGTGAGTGATGCATGGAATGACCCTGAAACGTTCAATGTGGTGATAGCAGAGAAAAAAGTGAGGGAGTTATTAAATATTGAGGATTCGGTTTGTATAAACTTCTCATTAAGGGTTAGGAAAGTACTGGTCAAGGACATTACTTTAGTGGGCGTCACTTTTTTGTGGTCTGGGGGACTCTCAGGGATAAGATTGTGTTGTTTTTAATTAAAACACTTTGTAAGGTGATTTCTTTGTACGGAAGGTGTTTTTAAAATAAAGTTTGTTTGATTGATTGATTCTATGGCCTCGTTCTCAATAAATGTTCCACTGCTGTTTTGTGCACCAATGCAAGCTGATGGTTGAAAAATACATGTGCTGTTAGATAGAAAAATACATGGTAAATATGCTACAATATTGTAGAATAACTACAGTTTCCCTTTTCCATTTTTTCTTTTACTGTACTAGAGAGCTCATCATGCTACTGATGATGTTTCCCCTCCTGTAACAAAATAAAGGTGGGAACAGTGTGGGTTGCACCAGACCCCTGTAAAAGATTATTAGTTCAAAACCCTTCCTGCACATTCTGCTGTACATCTGTAATTACTCACTTTACTGCTTTGCTCCATGGTTATGAAAACCTGACACAAAACAACTGGCTATTAGATATGTTTACATGGACAAATATTTCTTCAATCTGATTGAAATCATTCTAATCAGAGATTAAAATTCAATGTAAAAACTAAGTAAAGTGATTTGATAAGTTGCCCATTTACATGTTGCACAGAATTAAACTGTTTTATATTTATAAAAAAAAGGCCTTCTTGCCAATATATGGAAAGAATAACTGTTTTCCCAACACAAATTTACCAGTGCACACATCTATAGTACTTTAGTTCTCCACTGCCCTGTCCTGAGATAAACCACAAGGTTGTGGATGAAAGGGAGAGCTGATCGAATCTGAATGACTATTTAACTACCACCTATGCAACTTGGAATGTCCAAAAAAATAAATAAAATAACATTCTGATTAAGCCTAATCAGATCAGTCTGATCTGATGAAGGTATTGTTATTCTGAGTGTCTGAAGGAGAGTCCTACCCAGATGAGCAGGAAGGGATCAGTCTCTGCAAGCAGCATGGTGAGGTAGTGCTGGATGTTCGCTGTCTGGCTCATGTCATCTTTCACTTTTGCACAGTCTTGGTGCACACGCTCTATGACCTGCTGTCTCTCCCTCTTGGTGATGTCCCTCAGAGAAACCACCAGCTTCTTCACCTGGACCTGCAGGTCTGAGTCCAGCCTCCCCACCTGATTTTCGTCCTGCTTCAGAGAGTCCTGGAACCAGTGATAAGAGTGAAAAAAACATGTCAGCTATGTAAGTAGCATTTACAGTATCCTTCAACATTTTCCCATTAATTTCATTGGGGAAGTGTGTCCAAACTTTTGACTGGTTCTGTAAATTTGATTGTGCAATTTCTACAGAGTCATAATGCTCAGTATCTTTTAGATGAGACATTTTAACTCACAGCCATGGTGGAATCTATGTTCTCGTGCTCTTTGAGAATTTGTTCCCCATCTTTCAGTTTCTTCTCTGCTTTGATGAGCAGTGTCTGGAGAATAACCTGTGAATTCACAATTTCATTGTTTCAGAAACCTCACAATAGATATAAAAATATAAAAAACACATATACTGTTCAACCAGTTAAGCTAACCTTCAAATCCTCTTCAACTTGTCTGAGCGCCTTCACTTTGTGCTGAGCGTGGTCTCCTTCCAGCAAACAGTCACCACACAAATATACTCTCTCATCCACACAGTAGTAGCGGAAAACCTCTAAGTGTGTTGGACACCTTCGCTGGGATAGATCCCCGAGTGGATCCACCAGCAGGTGGGTGCTAAAAGCTGGTCTCTCCAGATGGGGCTGGAGGTGGCTGGCACACAAAGACACCTCACACCTGAGGCAGGTCTTGACAGCTAGTGGTGGCCGTCCATCTTTTGTTTCGGGAGGGCAGCAGTCACACAGCACTTCACCATGTTCCTCCTGACATTGTGGGCAGGTAAAGCGGCCTTTTCCTTCCTCCTTGCTACTCCAAGCCTCACGGATACAGGCAGGACAGAAGCTGTGACCACATGGCAAAGGATGGGCCTGGCTGAAGCTGTCTCGACACACAGAGCAGGTCAACTCTTCATCTAAGGATGCCATGATGCTCAGATGAAGGTCCCTAATGAGGGCTACTAACTAAATGGTGGATTTATGATATAGAAAGAAAAACATGGGTTAAATTTTATTAGTTAAAAAAAAAACTCCTGCAAATAAATTTAAGTCAATGTCTGAACAAGCAGAAAAATCAAGTCATTGTTTTGGGGTTTGTACAGCAGAAAATGACAGGAGACAGTTAAACAAGACTAATGCTTTCGTTAGCATTTAGCTAGGAACAAGAGAAAAGCCCTGTTTCACTCCAACTGTTCACTCAGACCAATAATCCTGTCTACTGGGTGATTGCCTGCTGAGATCTAAGAATAGATTTCTGGACGTTGCATCAGATTTTACTGAGAAAATAAGGATAAGGTGGACAAAGATAACAGAAACCAATCATAATGCAGGCGATCAACACTAAAACCTTAAAAATGATAGCAAATTCAATCCAAACCTCCCTGACATGTAAACTGACCTTTATAACTTCTTGTAGTTTTACATGCATTTTAATTATTTAATTTACCAGATTAAACTAAAGACAGTATAAGTGATGACTAAGCAAAAGAAAACTGTTTTGACTGTTCTTTTTAACAATGTAAGGGTAAAGGGATTGTAACACTGACCCTGAATTAGCATTAAGTCAAGTTAGACCCAAGCTGTTGCTGTGGAGGGATCAGGAGATCATCCTTACCAACTTATTGTCCTCTTTTTTTTCATATACTCTACTTTTATTTAGTTCCCTTTCATTTTACTTATGCCAGCCTTGACACTTCTACTAAGTTTAGAAAAACAGAAAGAAGAAAAGGTCCTTCTTACCTGCTGGTGTCCTGGTGTTTGCAAATCGCAGCCATTGGTGAATTTGTGCTTTACGTGCGGTCAGTATGGTGACTAATCCCAACAGATTCATGGTACTCTGGGAGGTCACCTTACCCTGAGATGGGAGGGGTGGTGAAGGAGAAGTTATTAGATAACTTTAAAGACCACAAAGTCAGTCTTTGAGGGGCTAACATGTGTATTTTATGTCAAAATGTTTTATACATAATTTAAAACAAAAATACATGAAGAAAAATAAGTGTTAAAGCTAAAAGCTTTTCTAAAAAGATTCTTTCAGTTTCAGTCAGGATATAATAAAGAATCACCTGGTCCTTAAAGGTCCATAAATTAGACAAATTACCTCAAATAAACAACAATACATGGCACATTGTTAGCTAGAGTCTTTATCAAACTAACAAAAGTAAGCCAAGATAAAGAAGTTATATGTGAAAAAATAAATACACCTCATTATGCAAGAGCTCAGGTGGATTTTTGCTCACTCAGTTCAGTGGGCATTTTTTTCATAGACAGCCACCACAGTATTTGAATTTGCTTTGGGATTTTACTAGTGTAAAACAGCAATTTGATATTTGCTTTCTCAGTCATTATGTTGTAGATTTGCTGCCATGTTTGGGATCATTGACCTAATGAATAGTTCAATTTTAGCCAAACTTTAGCTGTCAGATAGATGGACTCACATTTTTTTTTACATTAGAGTACTTTGGCATGTAGAGGATTTCATGGTCAACTCAACGACTGAAAGGTGTCCAGGTCCTGTGGCTGCAAAAAACAAGCCTGAATCATCACACCTCCATCACTTGGTGGTTGGTAGGAGGTGTGTGAAACTCTTGACAAGGTTGACAAGCACCACTTGGCTGTTAATTACTGTCTTAATTCTGACACATTAAGAAATCAAGGTGCAGGATTTGTCCTGAAAAAGTGCAAATGCATATTTTCATTGTATACTGAAAATTGGCACATATGTGCACCTTTTTGTCTGCACCTTTGAAAGAATAATCAGGACCTGAGTGATAAAAATGTTATTAATGTTTTTGTTTAGACAATAACTGGGAAATACTGCCATCACACTTACAGTTAGTGTAGAATCAACAGTAAAATTGTGTGTTTTGGACGGTGGGGGGGGAAGCTTGGAGAAGACTTGCATACAGACAGAGAGAACATGAAACTTCCTGACAAAAATGCCATAGTCAAAATTAAGCTATGAAACTGTCTCAATGCAGTGCAACAGTATTAACCACTACATCATCATAAAGTCCACACCTATCTGTCCAGTGTTTGGCCTATTTGCCTATAACTTCAACCTATTAAAAGTACAGTTACTCTTAATTTCAAGAGATTATTTTGTACTTTAAAATTTAAAAAGACATCAACAGGAAGAATGTAAAGGACTGTTCATGCTCCTGACAGGCTGCTTTTCTGGTAACTGCATCCTTCTCTGAGTGCATGGAAGCAATGGGAGTGTACTTAGTTTGTAACACAGTGTTTTTGCATTTTTCTGTTTTTAATAGATGATGACACAGTATGATATTTCATTTGTTATTGGTTTTTGATATTATATTTACCTAACAGTTAGACCTTGTCAGCGTCAGGGTTTTTTAATGCTCTCATGCATGAAATTTTGAAAATGACAGACGGTGTCATTTTTCCTTTTCACATCACAGTTCCTGTTCAGTTTGGGAGTTTTTAGCCACAGTTATCCACAAGATTAGAGGGACTGTGTGTTTTTTCCTTACCATTAACTTCTACAAATAAATGTACAATTTAATAAAAAAGAAGAAGCTCTGGTATCTTCAATAAAGTATAATGAACCTGAGGATGTGTAAAAAGCCTCAAGGTTACACAACTGCACAGTAAATAAAGGAAAGTAGAGTTTTTTTTTCAAGGTAGCATTTCTGCTGTTGCATCTTAAGAGAATTTAAAGTTAGAAAAACATTAAACTATTTTAATATACATCCTATGTTAACTGTCCATTTGTCACTTACTGTGTGGGAGTTTTAGAAAATTCCTAAAGAACAAGTCTTTGTACTTGGATTAATAAAATCATGAGAAAGCGTGATGGTTTCTGAAAGATAAAGATGCACAACATCCCTGTTACTATAGTAACACACACCATTCCTTTCTACCTGCGCATCACACAGAAAAACGAGAGAAGAAAAAGAAAAGGAAACATGTTGCTGCTTTTTGGGTGTAGATAAATCAAAACTATGCTTGCAGTTTACCTTGAAATTAACATAAACACCTTTTCGATAAGTAACAAACTGACCAACAACCATTTATTTACATCCATAGACACTCTGCTGCAACAGCTACAATCCATCCCATTACAGGGTCATTAATGTAGCTGCCACAAGCTGCTGCTACAAACCACATACAGTGGTGGAAAAGTATTTGCCCCTTCCTGATTTCTTTTTTTTTTTCATGTTTGTAACACTCAAATGTTTTAGACCATCAAACAAATTTAAATGTTAGTCAAAGACAACACAAGTAAACACAAAATGCAGTTTTTAAATGAAGGTTTTTATTATTAAAGGAGAAAAAAATTAAACCTACATGGCCCTGTGTGAAAAAGCTATTACCCCCCTTGTTAAAACACAACTTAACTGTGGTGCATCACACCTGAGTTCAATTTCTCTAGCCACACCCAGGCCTGATTACTGCCACACCTGTTCTCAGTCAAGAAATCACTTAAATAGGACCTGCCTGATGAAGTGAAGTGGACCAAAACATCCTTAAAAGCTGTACATCGTGCTGGGATCCAAAGAAGTCGAGGAACAAATGAGAAAGAAAGTAATTGAGAGCTAACAGCCTAGAAAACGTTATAAAGCCTTTTCTAAAGTTTTGGGTAGTGATGGTGTGATGAAGCCCTGTGAATGTGTGAAGTCTTTCTAGGGAATTGCTTCACTAAAATGTCACAGCTCATTCGGTTGTACTGACATCTGCTGGTCATTTGATGTCCAGCAGTCCACCAGTGGATTTGTAAACATATGGAACAGTATTGAAAATCTAAAAATTTATTAAAATATATGAATAATCTATGTATTATTTTTCTCTCTCTCTGAATCTATATGTACAGAAATAAATATCAAGGGTGTGTATGTACACAGTGGTGGCAAGAAGTGCTTGTGTGACAGGGACATTAGATGAGAGGGACGGGAAGGTTGTCCTTTACTGATTCTTGTTCAGGAGGGTTAGAGAGTGTTTTGACAGTGTTTGGGGTCAGGCGATTCCTCTTCTGTGATTAAACTTCACCAGCCTTAAAAAACACCCTCTCAAAATGGACTGAAGAAGCAGGTGTGCACAGAAACTGAAGGGCCACTTTGTATAAATGAGGATACAGATGCTTCTGTGTATCAGTATAACAGTGGGTCCTGTTGTCGTGGAATGTTCTGTTCTGCAAGGCATCGCTGCACTTCCACAATAGCCTCTGCTTCACGGCACTGACTCACAGCTGTGTCAAGCAGGTCCCACAGGTTACTACCACCTACAAAACAGTGCAAAACAGTATTGAAGCAAACACTCACAAATATAAATGACATCATCTGACCACTTACCTGAGCTGGATGTTGATGTTGTTGCAGCCTGTGGTGCAGCAGCATCTCAGGCTGCTGGACGGGTCTGTGGGGGAACACTTTGCAGAGTGACAATGTTAGCACATTCCACCCGCAATAGGTTCACTGCCTCATTTAACTTCATTTGTTTGTGGAACCCCAGGACTTTAAACCTGGAGTCCAGCAATGTTGCCAGCATCATCACACTCTCTGTCTCTAAACTGGCCAGATGTTCTCTAAGTCTACAGATTAGGCTGTCAGCTAACAGTGTGGCAAGGTCAGTCTGTAAATATGAGGCTTCACATTGAACTCTGTGGTGGAGCATTTTCATGAACGGTATAACCTTTGAGGCTGTTTCTCCTCAGAGAGTTCCACTATAGCCAGGTGGAAAGGGCCCAACACTATTACAACTGTTAATATATTTTACTAGTAATACAGCATCATTGACACGCAACTCATACTCGGTTTTGATGGAAGAGTGTAAGTTGAATCAAGGATATGTATGCCATTCCTAAATCCCTCATCTTCCACCTCTGAAAATGGCTGTGAATCTTTTATTATCATGGTAACCAGTGCCTCATCCACATCATGTTTCCTGGTACCTACACAGATGTAACATTATGTTAGCTTAGCAAAAGCTAATGTATTTCAGACAAAATTAAGGATACTGCAATTAAAAGAGGTGAGGGGTATATTACATGGCCTAGGATGTGGCTGTGGTTTACTGTCATGCAGTGCACGGTAGTGCCTCATCATGGATGTGGAGTTATTGATGTAAGACAGCTCTCTCAGGTACAGCTGGCACTTCACCTGTAACAATAACATTGCTAAGATGTGCAACAATTAATGTTTTATGAGTATAATTAATTTATACATGTGCATTTATCTATCATTATTTCAGCAGACTAAAGTTATATCTTATCTTAGTGCTGACGTCTTGCATCTTTTTGGCTGCTCCATCTTTGTGGCAATGCTACAGGTGTTGTATCACCTCACTGTCACCTCGAATTACGCAGAGCATTTCCTCACATTTAAGTATGACAAATATGCAATAAAATATGACATCAGAAAGGGGGCAAACACTTTTTCACACCACTGTATGTTTTGTTGGTTGTTGGTGATTTCATCACAGTTTGTGAGACTGGCTGGTTGGGTATCTGAGAGGGCGCTGGATGGTACAATCATCCACAATGATTGAATCGTATGACACAGGCTTTTTGCCTCTCATTTGGATTCAGTCAGTTACTTGACAAAACTTTAAATAAAAACTTTTATCACTTACTGGTTGGATTTTAAGAGATAACTTTATTGTACTTGTTGGAAAAAGAAAAGGACAATGGTTAAGGCTAAAATACTCTTTTTCTCATATATATATCTTTACACATCACAATACCACAACATTTTGTCACTTCCTGGTTGGGTTTATTCAAAGACTTCAAAAAACCATAACTGCTTATTTGGGCTTCTCAAGCAGTCGTGGTCAGGACTAAAACACTTTTTTTTTTAACAATACAGCCATCTCTTTCATAGATGCCACTTTCATAATTCACACCTCTAGAAGTCCTGCCTACTTGAAATGTACCAATAGGTCACTTCAGGCCACATGAACATTTACAGTGCCTTGAAAAAGTATTCATACCCCATAAGCATGAAATCTGTACTGTATCTTAACTTATCTAGACTTTTGTTTTAATCTAGTTATTTAATATTATTTTATCTAAACACCCTTTGAACATCTCACAAAGCTCTGCTCAACCCACCATCAGAAAATGGAAAGAATGTGGCACAACTGCAAACCCACCAAGACATAGCCATCGACCTAAACTGACAGTGCGGCCAAGTACTAAACCAGAGAACTTAAGAGGAGCTGCAGAGATCCCCAGCCCAGGTAGGAGAATCTGTTCACAGGACAGTTATTAGTTGTGTACTCCACATAAAGGCCAGTCATATTTTGGCCAAAATGGTGATATCTGCTGAACTCCACTCTCAAAACTGCAGATTCACCATGCATCATTGCCTGAAAAACATTTAAATGTGACTATAACAATAATAATCCTAATACTGAATACTAAAATGTAATAGCAACCTCAAATCTTTTCCTAGGGGCTGTGGGTTAGGGCTCCTCCTGAAAACCATAGTTTTTGGACCCGGATTATGCTTGGACACTGATCGAAATCTACACTCAGTATATTCTACCTTTTCATATAGCCAGGAAGTAGGTTCACTTCACTAGTATAAATTGTGCTGTTTGTAAATGAAGCAGATTGGTAAGGGTTTTAAAAATAGAGCTATGACTAATTGTGCTGGATTAGGGCCTCTAATTTTTGCCTTTGAGAGACACCTAGTGGTTTTTTGTTGTAAGAAATAAACCACAGCACCTGTCAGCCTCAGTTTTCAGGTTACAATTGGGCGAAATACAATGGCAATATTTTAAGTGTGGATTCTGGTACAATAACTTGTGTTTAGCAATAAAATGACATGCCAGATATTGTCCATACTGAGGCATCTCCTGTCCAGCTCACTTTGACATGTTTGGTTATTTATGACTAATCACGAAAGTATGTGTCTTTATGAGTCAAGGATCCACAATATGGGAGAACATTTAGGTTTAGTTAGCTTTCACTTTATTTATTTATTTATTTATTTATTCTTCTATTCTTTTATTTATATTATTATCATTAGGATTCATATTAGGCCATAACAGCCAGGCTGAGTGTATCCCCGGGTCTCTTCTGCATACATAAAGAGCCAGTGACCGTGGTCAGTATTTCCCTGAGTACTGTCTGGCAGTGAGGGTCATTAATTATAAGAGACGGAGAGACAGACAGCTAACCGACCGGACAGACAGACAGACAGAGAGACAGTACCGCAGCGACCGCAGACAAGGCCGGTGTTACAGGAGCAGGCCCAGACAAACACAAAGAGAGGAGGAAGAGCTGCACGTCCAAGCTAGAAAAATAATCCTTCCCCCTGTAGCGACCTACGCCGCCCTGCGTCTTGCTCCCGTCACAGGACTATGAGTAAATACAGCCAGACATAATAAACCTTTTGTCATGACAGAGTGAAACGCAATTTGCGACGGAGATAAATCATTGAAGAAAAAAAATGCGGCTGTCCGACTGCGCATCACTGGGAGTGAATAGGGAAATGCTGCGCCAGTGTCCCGGCTGAGAGACGGAGCTGATCGGACTCGAGCTCCTGAGCTTCTCCTCCTCCCCCCTCCACACACAAGTCTTTAGACATTCTGCAACGTCGGGGCCAAAAAAATCATCTTTTCCAACATGGTAAGTTGTTTTTGTGTTACGTTTATTAGGATCGTGTCGACTACGAGTGGCGTGTGGCGGAAATGCACATCCGGGACAGTGTTTTTCGGCGAAGTCATATTATTTTATGAATCATAACTTGTTATGATGTAGGAGCGCGCGTGGCGTTCAACAGGTCGCTGTACAGTAGCGGGGGCGCGCATCTCAGCTGCTGGTTTCCAAACACCAGTGTAAAAAAAAGAGAGAAAAGGAAATGTCCCTCCTTCTATATGCGATCAAATTGACAAGATGGCACAGCAAATACAAAATGCCTGTCGGCTCATCAGAATTCGGCTTAAAAAGCTATTTTATTCTCTGTTTTTTAGCTTTTACCACTGTTAGTTTTTACTCGTTTTCTTATGCAGAGTATGAGGTGCAGCCAGTCTCAAATTATTTCATTTTAGTTTTCGTATTGGTTTGTATAAAAATGCTTAAATAAGGCCCGAAACAAATGTTTAACATCCTGTTTCATTTTGTTAGATTAATTGGTGAGTTTTATATTACCAAGTATTTTTAACCTGGCTATTTCAATATTTCTGACAAGGGATGATTCTACCAATCAGACTTTGCATGAAACCAAGGATGCGATTTATTATTCTGTCCGAGCCCCAGAGAGGTAAAGAGGAGGTGGAGGGATGTCTGGAAGCTGCCACAGGCCCGGTAAAAAAAAAAAAAAAAAAAAGTATTTTTCTCCTCTCTCTCTCTCTGGCTGTGTATTTTTTCACTACCTTTTTGCTCCACGTGGTAAGCGGTCGAGATGAGGGTGAAAAGGGAGCATTGTGCCTCCAGTCAGTGGCCTTATGTGTTAGAGAGGCTCTGATAGGGTGATGTTCACTCAGCTGTGCTCCCTCAACGCCATTGTTGCAAATTCCTCCCCATTTCAGCCTTTCTGTTTGCCCTCCTCCTCACTCAGGAGCAAATGTGAAACCCTCACTTATAGCCAATAACCACGCACACATTGACTTCATGTTGTAAGACCGACAAGTTACACTGTGACATGATAGGAATCACTTTGATTTGATGTGGGGGGAAGCAGATTTTAATGGTGGTGGCTTTTGCGCACAGTTTCGCTTTGTAACGCACAAAAAAGATGCGCGTTGCAACGTGGTTGCAGCTTGACTAATATCACTTTGGAAGCTCGCTCAAGGGCCATAATGTGATGCAGTTCAGCTTCTTTCAATGTATAACGGATTACAAAAGATTGGCAGCGGAGTCTCGGTTCAAAAGACTGGGTGTTCACTCGCCATTTGAATGCAAAGTAGTCTAGTGGATGAACAAGTTTGTGTGTGTGTGGTGCAGAAAAGAAGGAGGGCCAACGGTGAGTTTTGAGAAAAGAGAGACTTGTTGAGAGAAACTGGCACACATGCCTCTGGCTCTTCTGTTTTTTTGTTGTCCCCCCCCCTCTCTCTCTTTCTCTCTCTCTCTGCATCACATCATTCTCTCTGCATCACAATGACACCAAGGTGGATGCGTTTTATATGGTCTAATCGACCAGGATCAACTTGTGTGTCTGTTTTGGAAAGGATGTTGTAGCTTTTTCTTTTAAAAATTTATGTCTATATTTCCGTCAAAGTAACTTAGATGCCAACTTTTTTCAGCGCGCAGGAAAACATAATAAAAGTTGAGTGTTGGCCAGTGCGCTTCAGCGTTGGGCCCATCCTGCAGAAGCATGTCCCGCCGGAAACAGAAACGACCCCAGCAGCTTATGAGCCTGACCCCCGCAGCGTGTCGGATACTTGAGCATGGTGAGACATAGACCAAAAAAAAAAAAAAAAAAAAAAAAGAGTACTAGTTATTCAGTTGGAGGAGATGCGAATTTTAGATCAGAATTTGTGTCTAAGTTGTTTGCAAATACGTTGTTATCATTGTATGATAGAATTTGAACTAAAATGGCTCTTCCGGTCTGTTTAAAGAATAGCTCTTATGGAGTTTAACTTTGTCTTATCTACAGGACAGAATCTTGTGCAGATGTATTGAGTCTTTTTTTATATTTTGCTTCCAAGCAGCCAGACCTTCTTCTAACTCTTTAAAGTGATCTTAAGCAATTGTTCTCCAGAAACTCTGAAGGACTTTTAAAGATTTCCTTTAGATGTTTGGTTCTTTTCCACTCATTTTCAGTCCAGTCTTGTACCTGACCATAATCATGGGAATGTGTTTTTGTTTGTTAAGCCCCTTAACATTGACTTTTGACTCATTCAAGCATAAAAAAGTCTCCTAACTCATGAGATGAACCAGTGTTTTGTCCACTCATAAAAAATAACTTAGCAAAGAACCTAGTTTAAACAGCATCTTGAAGTACTTTGTTACAAGTAGCCTGACAAAGAAAGAAACAGAATTCTCGAAAAAAAATATATTTATTAAGAAATAAAAGAAAGTTTCAAACAGTTTTCTTGAAGCAATGACGTGTTCCCTAAAGATCTTAAAACTTGTCATATGTCAGCATGGTGTGCATTGTGTCCTTAAAACATTAAGAAAATTTAACAAGTGAACTTAACCCAATGAGAAGGATGATGAGCCTAAAATGATCAACAGTAGACAAACAGAATCTGAAATGGATGTCTTTAAGAAATAAAAAAAATAAACCCAGTTAAAACTCGATACTGGACCTGACAGATGCATCTAGACCTTCATTTCATCCATCTACTCTTCACTCAAGTCTCATCAAAAATAGTTTCAGCTGAAGGGTGGCTTCCAAGAAGCCATTGTTACGGAAGGGGAAATGGGAGAAAACAAAGCTGAGGTTTGCTAAATGGCCAAATAAGAACAGCAGGTTTTATGGAGTGATCAGTCCTCCCCAGAACCCAGACTTCAATATTAAAGCCGGGTGGGATCATGATCAGAGAAATAACTTCCAAAGAGGAGCTTTGGAAAGTCCTTCAAAAAAACCTTGAGAACTATTCAGGAAGAATGCTTAAAGAAATGACAGGAAAGCTTGTCTAATAGGGTTCACGCTGTAGAGCTTGCTCTAATGATGCAAACTGTGTTTTTACCTTATATACTTTATTTCCGTTAATGTTTCCACATGTCTCAAAAAGTTGCTTAACCGATCTCAGGTTATTCTGGTAATATACAGGATTCAGTCAAGACTTTTACACATACTGTAAGTTGCATCTCAAAAGTAGTTGCTATCAATTTAATGCACATTGAAATATAAACTATATCATGGTCATACTGATAGGCTTGAAAAACTGAAGGATTGTTAAGATTATTATAAAGTACCAAATTTTAATTTTACAATATATGGCTGTGGTTGTTCTACACATAATAAATATTTTTAATATATATATTTTTTTTATTTATTAAATTATTTATTTAATTATTTTATATTTTTTATTCTTAATAAATACATTTTTTTTCAAGAAATGAATAATTAAATTCTGTTTCTTTGTGTCAGACTACTTGTAACAAAGTACTTCAAGATGCTGTTTAAAATAGGTTCCTTGCCAAGTTATTTTTTATGTGTGGACACAACACTTTAGTTGTAGTTGCTGTCTTTGCTCCGTTAAACTCAAGTATGCTCACTTCACCTCAACTTCCAGTCCTGAGTTGCAGACCACCAGAAGTTCAGAAATATACAGTAAATGCTTGCAGAATTGTCACTGAAGAAGTGTGTAAAGTAAATTTGAAAACTTTAAAAGCAAGGAGCTGGTGATGGGAATGAGAAGGTCAAGGAAAAAGAAACTTTGCGAGACACTGTATACGGTGCTCTAACTGCAACACTATTAGCTGCCATTGTCCCCTTTCATCTTTGTTGCCAGCAACTGAAGCGTGAACATACCCATGAAGAAGTGTGCATGTGACAGTGTGCACACAGCTGTGTGTATTTCTGTCTGTCTGTTTGAGTTGTAGGGATCAGGGCCACACTGGTGGCCTTTTAAGCAAACAGAAGTGGTTTCTGAATGTGTTTGTGTGTATGTGATTACACTCGTGTTTCTCACTGACAGGTAAGCTCTATGTGAACGTTTTCACCTGTCCCTCTATGCGCTCCCAGGCTACGTGTGCTTGTTGATGGATCTGTGAGTCATCCTGTCTCCAGAGTGGCCTGTTTGTTTTCTTTGCACGTAACCTCACTTCCTCTGCCTGCCCCTAAACAACATTAGGAATGCGACATCAGAGTGTTTTAAGGTCACATCTGCTGGCCAATCAGGCACCCAGCACGGTGCCCAAGACATAACCCTCAACGCTCCATTAGGATACCAAAGGAAGGGCTCTTAAGGAGATAAAAGTGAAACAGACAGCGATGATAGAATGTCTTAGGATGTGGCTTCTTTTCATGGGGAATAGGGGCATGGGAAGAAGGGGGTGGGGGGGTGAAGTCCATTGTCTTGTTTGTTACCCTGGAAACAAGGTGGGCTCCTCTGCGGGTGAGCAGTGTATTCTTGCAGACCATTGGGATCAGTGAATGCTGTCTATTAGTGTGCAAGCTTGTGCTCCTGCAATGAATAATCTCTATGTTTGTGCAAATGATAAGGTAGTGGAAATTAAACCCAGGGGTTAGAGTCACCATCCAGGTAGCATTTCTTTTATTTCATAGGTATGTAGTACTCATCTTAAATATTTCTTGCGTTACTAAAATGACATTACTTTTTTTTGTTTCCCCAGGCGACAACTTGGCTGTGAAATCATCTTCCTTTCCAATTATCTTGGACTTCTCTACATCTTCTTCTCAAAGTTACCAGCTACCCCTTGCTGTCTGTTCATCTTTTAAGGGCTCTCAGAGCCCCCCTCCACCCACAGAGGGTCCATTGCGACTTTGTTCAATAAAAGAAAACCCACAGCAAGCCCTCAAAGACCTACAGCCCTGTCTGTCTCCTGACTTCCCTCACTCTTCCCTCTCTTCCCAAGCACAATATCCACCTGCCCTTCAGCTGTCTGGTTCTTCATCTTATCCCAGTGCTATCATTCACTCTTCCCGAGGTGCATACATGGCCTCTCCCAAGTTAGGGCTGTCAGCCACCACCACCACCTCTTCTTCCTCCTCATCGTCCTCAGCTTCTTTATGTCCTCCACCTCACCCTGGAAGCCCCAGTCGGGTGCCTGAGGGCCCTCCAAGTCCTGTTACTCCCACCCCAAGCCCAGGAGTGACATCTGCCTCAACTGCACCCGTCAGGACCCAACTGAGCATTGCTTTGATCCTGGAGGAGCTTCGGGTGTTACAGCAAAGGCAGATTCACCAGATGCAGATAACAGAGGAGATCTGTAGACAGGTGCTATGCCTTGGCGGTGCATCCTATAGCCTAGACACACCATCCCAGCATCTCCTCCCTCCCCTGCCTCAGCTCTGCCTGGAAAGTAGCAAAAGGCCATCGAGCCCCATAACCCAGCCAACTGGACCTCAGACCTCCACCTCTGTGGCTCCGCTCCTGGCATGTTTCTCTTCCCTGCTCCCCTCTCAGACAGCCAACAAACCCATACAGCCATGTTCTTCATTGTCTCAAATCTTACAGCCACATAAATCACAGATGGAAGAAACTGGAGGGAGTGCAGGGGCTCATGGTTACCTGTGGGAGAGTTCTCACTGCTCCCCTCCCTTCACCACTTCTTCTGCAGCCACTTCCACAGGTTCCTCCACCTATCCCCTAGCCCTGTCTTTAACTGTACCCAATCGCTATCTTCATGAGAAATCTCCTAATACCACCTCAGTGAGTGGGCAGAGTGACCTGTCCTTTCTAAACTCATCGCTCCCCACATCGCTGTCTGTTATTCCGAACTCACAACGTGGTCAGCAATCTGCATCTGTGGGAAGCGACTCTTCCTCTACATCTAGTTCCAACAACACTGGCCGTCTCCATCACCCCTGCCGCTTTTGTGGGAAAATGTTCAGCAGTGATTCTGCCCTGCAGATACATCTCCGTTCCCACACAGGAGAAAGGCCCTACCAGTGTCCAGTGTGTCTTAGTCGTTTCACCACACGAGGCAACCTGAAGGTCCACTTCCTTCGCCACCGTGAACAGAACCCAGAGCTCTCACTTTCACTTCTGCCACCATCATTGTTTGGGGTGGCATTAGGGGCCACAGGAGGCTCAGATATGGGGCAGACTGTGAGCAGTTGCAGCAGTAATAGTGGCATGAATACAACTCAGAAGAAGCGAAAAATTAGGGCGGAGGATGAAACATGTGGAGATAATTTGGAGGTCAGTGGTTCTAGTAGTGGACTTTCACTGGGGACCCCTGGAGGATCTACCCCTTCTACCCTACCTCTCCCTTCGAGTATGAATCTGGCCTTGATTTCTCACTCTCTTCTTCAACTCAACAGGGCTGCTGCTGCAGCTGCTGCAGCTTCTATTGCTTCCTGCTCATCACATTCATCCCCCTCCTCCTCATCCTCCACATCTTCTCTGGCTACCTCCCTTCTCTCAAACCCATCTTTATCTTCGTCTTCTTCCCTCACCGGGTTATTCAAAGGTTCCAAACAGCAGCACTTTGATGAAAACACTCCACCTCATGCACCAATGCTGTCGCCTGCAGCTTATTCTCAACTAGTCCACCTCCCTAAGCTTCTTTTCCCATCGGCCTCGTCTTCTTCTACCCAGGCTGCACAGGCACCCCCATACAACCATCCAGCATTGAGTTTGCTACGGGCCCAGCTACCCTCCAGTGCAGGCTCCCAACAACACGCTTCCAGCCATACCCAGCTTTCTTTCCCTGTTTCTTCCTTTCCTAAAGTTCCAGGTCTAACCACCACCACTCCATCCCCCTTACCCTCCTCCATAGCTACTGCTACCCCTACATCTGAAACTTCCAAGTTGCAAAGACTGGTGGACAAATTAGAGAGGGCTCCTCCAAACTCATCTTCTTCATGGACTTCCTCCTCTGCTCCGACTTCCATGCTGGAAATTTTATCTAGCAGTACTGCTACCTCGTCAGTGAATTTAGCCAACAGTCATTTCACAAATGCCAGCACCTCTACCACATATGTCATGGCATCTCCGTCTTCGAACCTTGTGACCACCTCTGTGTCCCACTTCACCCGTGAGATGATAGCTGCTCTGGGAATGAGTGCCAATGGAGCAAAAGCTGTGGCAGGTGGCCTGCTTCCATCTCTAAGCATCACAGGTTCAGCACATAATCTGACCACCAATCAGTGTGGGGTGTGTCTACGGGTGCTGAGCTGTCCTAGAGCACTCCGGCTGCACCAGGCCACACACCTCGGAGAACGTCCATTTCCATGTAAGATATGTGGACGATCCTTCTCTACTAAAGGCAGCCTGCGGTCACATCTTGCCACCCATCATGCCCGACCTCCCAATGCACGTGTCCAAAACTCCTGCCCATTGTGTCAACGTAAATTCACCAATGCTCTTGTTCTTCAGCATCACATTCGCATGCACCTTGGAGGACATTTGCCCCCGGATGGCACAGAGGACTCTGAACATGACATGCCAGCTGAATCTAATCCCAAATCCTTGTCTCAGTCCCAGTCCACTGACCAAAATGCTGCCTTAAGTAAAACACCTCCCCAAGCTACCCCAACTTCAAGCTCACAGTTTCAAACTGCAGCAGCTGTCTCTTGCAGCAAAAAATCAGCTAATAAAAGTCTCAGTAAGTCTGCATCTTCCAGCCCAGATCAAATCCCCCCCACTGACCTTAGCCCTGACCCTTTTATGAATCCCACCACACAAACATCCCCATTAGGCAGTGCAGACCCCCCTGTCCTTTCTGTCAGTGCCCCTCTGTCAGCCTCCCAAAAGACAGATCAAACTTTGGCAGCTGACAATGACAGTCAAGTTCATAAACAGGCCTCTGTGGATATTTGTATTCCTAATTCTAACCCCTCACCAATTCCCTCCAGTTTGACCAAAATCACAGAGTCCCCTCCTTCTAAATTCACAGACAGTGGAGAGGCGGAAGCATCCACCACCTCAGATGTCTTCCTTGCTTCCAAACCCAACCTGGAGGACATACAAAGCATCTCTGTTGTTGATACTTCCTTAGTTTTCCCATGTCCCAGTACCACCTCTAACCTCATCTCCAGTCAAGATGTCTGTGATGTTAATGCATTGACAGCTTTCCAACCAGACTCTGTCTCCCCAAGGCCCCAATCCCCAGAACCCATGGAGGAAGACAAAGTTCAGTCTTCTCCACCTGTAACACCAAAACAAGACCATGTAACTGTGCCTGATGAAGATCCCAAATTGACACCCCCTGAGAAAAACTCAGACCATAAACCAGCCGAAGAAAGAGGTGGATCCCAGAAAGCAGCTACTTCGGTGAGGGAGACACGTCAGAGCTTTCATTTTGGTTCATATGGGAGAGAAGATCGAGCAGAAGGGATTAAAATGAGTGGGCTGGTTTCAAGTGATGTTCTGGATGCTTCTGTACCCATCAGTCTTGCTCCAACGCTCCCATCTCCACTGTCACGTCCTGAAAAAAAGACCTACTGCTGTGCTGATTGTGGAAAAGAGTATGCCAGTCGCAGTGGATTGAAGGTTAGGAAACAACTATGTTATGAATTTTGTTGCATTTTGGCTGAGCAGCTGTTGTGGAACCAAGTTTTTCTTAAATAAAACCATTATTTTACATTTATAACAGAGCAGCTGTTCTCAACAGTAGTGATTTAGAATTAAAATTTAATATGAAGGGGATTTTTCTCATGAAACCTAAAATTACTCCCACTGGGTTGAAATATTCAGCTGTGTGCATCATAAAGGAAACCCTGCCTGCTCAGGTCTTTTGTTAAACTAAACTATCCATTGATTTTATTCTACTGTCCATTGTAGTCAGCTTATTAAAATTATTTTAAGGATAATAACACTCATAAATCTGGTTTTAACTCTATTTATTCCCAGGGGCACATGAAGCACCATGGTGTGGTAACCAAAACATCCCGTCCACCTCCCAGGAGCAGCCGTTCATCTTCTGAGCAACTTCCCTCCTCAACATCTGTGGCATCCTTAAACATTCCAGCCACCAGGAGCTCAGCGAGCTTCTGGAACCAGTATCAAGCCTTCCTCAACACCAGCACCGAGCCAGCTGATGACCCAAACTCTGCAGGCCAAGGTGAAAAGGAATCATCGCAGACTTTGAAATCACCTGCTCGGTCACAGATGGATCCAAGAGCCTCTGAGGAAGCTGGGGAAGAGTCCGGTGAAGGGTCGTAACTCAAGTCAAGTCGGAATGACTTGGCTGGAAAATGTTCTGGTGTTTCCAATCATTGTTTGCCTTTAAGCACAACTGAGTGGAAATTTGCATATTATTGATTCCTTAACACATTTCAGGTAGCTTGTCAGTTTGATAGTCAGAATAATATGTTTTTATGTAAAAGTTGTGAGTCAGTCAGCTTGGTCTTGTGTTTAAAAAAATTTAAAAAAGACAGCTACAGTAAAGCTTAAAAAAATTCTAGTTATTCCTGGATTTGTTAAAAGGTGTAGCTAAGACATGGGTCGTGTATTTCATTGTGTTTGTTTGAACTTACCAGCAGGCCCAGATGATATTAACGCTTCTTACTGAGTCAAAGGTGCACTGCAACGGCTAGTTTAACTCATTTTAAGTCATTTTTGTCAACATTTTGGTGCTGTTGTGTCATGTACTAAATCTCATCCATGGCGCCAAAGGAGGTTCAATCTAACCAAAAATGATTGTTTTGACAAATGCAACAACCCAGGTTTGTTTCATGTTTAGACGTCATTTGTACTGATATGAAGTGATTAATTAAGCTAAACTGAAGCAAATCCAAGCTAACAATATGAATGTGTATCTGTGTGGGGGGGTATTAAGTCTTTAATCCCCATCTCGTGGTTTTAAAAACTACTTGTTGACATCATGGTGGTTTAATTTTCACTGTGTTGTCCCTTCTAAACAGAAGTACACCTGCAGTGTTTTTGAGCCCAGCAAGGGCCCGATCCATCATGTTGCCCTTCAGCTTTGTGAATATTATTATTGTTATTGTTGTGTGGTTCAGAAGTAATATCTATAACATGACTGAAGTTACTAAAGTTACTTAACCTTTACGTTTACAAATATCTATAAGTCTATGTCTTTGTTGTAAGCTGTACTTTCAGTATCTCCATATTAAAGAAAAGAAATTAATGTGTTTAAATGTTTAAGGGAATTTTAAATCATAGAACATTTAAGTGGTTTATTTGTAGTAATTATAAACACATAGTCTGGTATATGAGGATGTTAATTTTCTATGCTTTCTGCCAACAAATCAACATTTTCCTCTCCTGTGTTATGATAGAGGATATAGAGCACAAACAAAACAAAGAAAAACATCAGATCTTTTACTGTGAAAAAGTAAGTTTACTAGCACTGCCACCAAATTAATTAAAATGTTTAGTAATTGAGTGCATTGGCTAAATAAATTTTAATTGATCATCAGCAAGTTGTTTTGGCAGCTTGCCATTCTGGAGCTTTCAGAATACAGTGTCAAGGAAGAAAGACATCAGCGATTGTTGCGTCCCATCAATCAGGGAAGGATTATAAGGCCACTTCCAAACAATTTGGAGTCCATTATTCTAAAATGAAAAGTAGCCTAGAAAACATTAAAGACAGATGCCAATAATAAACAGCACATCGTCACAAACACCTCATACTAACTGTCAAACATAGAGATGGAGGAACTGATGATTTGGGCTTGTTTTGCACAGGACCTGGACATCTTGCAGTCACTGAGTCGACACTGAACTCTTTATATCAAATTATTTTACAGTCAAATGTGAGGCCATCTGTATGACAGCTAAAGACCGAACAGAAAATTTGATCCCAAACGCAGCATCAAATCCACAACAAAATGGCTGAAAAAAGGATCAGAGCATTGTAATGATCAGTCAAAGTCTAGAACCTCATCCTGATACCCAAACGGGTATGAGAGCTGTGCATAAAAATATACCTGCAAACATTTGTTTATAGGTCACTCTCCCAATGACTGATGGAGAGATTGATAATGCAAACTGTTACTTCAAGTTATTGGTGCTAAAAATGGTCAAAGAAGCTACTGAATCATGGGTTGTACTTTCAAATCTAAAATGCTTTTGCTTTTACATCATTATTACAGTGAATGACCCTCTGACTGTAAATAATGTGCCATGTGCGCATTAGAGGGCGCAGTTTCCCTTTTCAAACACAGTTGGATAATTTAGATAAGTCAGAATAGAAATCACAGAAAAGCAGCCATATCTGTTAAAGATATTGCTCAGCCAGCAATGGACGGATAATAATTTGGGTTTAACATCTAAAAAGTTTAACACTCTTAAAATAATAGTTAATTAATATTTGCTTTGAGTTTGAAAGAAAGCTTTGAGTAAAAGGTTGTTGATTGGTGGGAAGGTTTAATAAACTAATGAATCACGATTATCTTCAGGCACATTTCTAGGAGTCACTGATAAGTGATCTTGAAAACATTCTTGTAGAACCTAAACTGTGGATTTCTGATTTTATATTGGTGTGGCAGCGTGATTTGTTAAGGAATTTATTATGCAGCAGGGCGTTTGAGTCTTTCTCCGTCAATAACAGCAGCTCCAGACATTTTAATGAGCATTAAGGCATTTAATCACTTGCCTAATGGTGCGACCAAATCGTGCCAAGTTTTATAGGTCATCAAGTTGAACCTATCCTTCCAAGAGGAGGCGGGCTGATTTAGGAGGGAGGGTGGTTTATAACCCAATACTTTCCAGCTGAAGATCTCAAGGGAGTATCACAATACCACGTCTGCAGAAGAGAGAGGGGAAGACGGCTGAAGGCCAGGGAAGACAGAGGACAGGGAGAGTTGAGACTGTTTCATGAAAACAAAGTCGGCCGCAACATCTGGAGCAAAGCGCATGCTGAATTTGGACACAGAAGAGTCGTAGTCCCCTCTCAGACTTCCTGCCTCCAGCACCGTCCGATCCGTTGGTTAGCCCTCACCGAAACGCGAAAAGAATGCACAGACTGGACACATACCACTTCTGGTTTCAATAACTCCAGTTTTAAGTTGCTGATGCGCATGCTGACCGTTTTGCCGACGGCAGCTTTGCCCAAAGTTCATCTCAGAAGCGCCAGAAAAAAGTTAATTGGAATTCCTTTTCTTTTTTTCCTTTTTTTTTTTTTTAACAGATAATGTTTTGACAAAAAGCAAGGATAGGATTGTGCAAACTTTTTCAGCGACTTCTGACAGTATCTTTTAGATCTTTTGTTTTTTGAAAAGTGGAGTCATGGCAGCAGATCTTAAATCGATGGTCCGGCTGCTGCTGCTGGCCGCGCTGTGGGACCTGAGAGCGCAGGGAGCGACGGAGCGGCAAGTCAGCCCGGAGGTGAGCAAAAGCACGAGCCCCCATAAGGCTGGGACAAAGTTAGGCACATAAATCCGCACAGGAAAGAAAAAAAGTATGACAATGATAAGACTAAATGTAGATTTATCATTTATGCCAATTAAAAGGAGAATACAAACAATTCACGGGAACAGACGAAATAATTTAGTTCGGGAAACGAGAAAAAAGTTTACTTAGATCCAAAGTAACTGGGGTGTATGAATGCAAATAATAGCAATCATTAATATTATGCATCCTGATTTTTTATTTTATTTTATTTTATTTATGGCTGCCATTGGAGCTTTGTTAAAACTCTGCATCCTGGTAGATAATCATGTCTGCAGCAATGCAGGAAGATGGGAAGGGCTTTGACCCTGGGTTAGAGGAAGCAGACCATAATGATGATAGCCTCATGAAAACACTATGAAATGCTGAGAAGGCAAAAGCTGAAGAGCTAACAAGAAAAAAAGAAAGAAAGAAAAAAAGGGAGAATAGAAAAGCCCTGTACTGTGGTTGGAGCTGAGTCAAAGACAATTTTGATGGGGGGATTAAAAGATGTGGGTATAGTTTTATTCAGAGGGATGAGTGGGGGTAATCGTTGACATCTGTCCTGGATTATGCAGAGGTGGGTTTCTCTAACCCAAGAGGTTCTGGTATCTGAGCTTGCTCAGCTGTGACAAAAAACACCCCAAACAAAACTCTAAAACTTTTCTTCCATAGTAACAGCACTATTAAGTATGATACTTTGAAAAGATTTAGTTATGGTTGTTCTCTTCTTTGCTAATCCAGACACATTTTGTTGTTGTTGATTCTGTTCCAATTGTTTTTTTGGTTTTTTTACCATTTAAAACCTGACGTCCACCAAATGGGAAACTTTTGGAAGCATCAGGATTGGACCAGCCAAGCAATGGCTCTAGCACCAGCACCAAACCGGCTCTTTGGTGGAAAAGGGACTTTGGAGAACTAATGGTGCTAAATTGTGCCAAAATAGCTATTCTGGAGACCTCGCCTAAATGAAGTAAAACCAAGCTGATTTAGTTGTGCTTTACTTTGTCAGAGGTGGCCTGTGCAGAAATAATGTTTACGTGTCGGATTATGATTTGATAGAAATTTAGAGCTATAGCTGCACCATTCCAAAGACACATTCATATTCATTCTGAAAGTGTCTTTTTAGGCAAGCCTGAAACATTTTTCATTGGTGCTGTGTGCCATCTTCATTTAGTCTTTACCATAACACATAAACTGATATTTACACATCTTTAAAAAATCCCACATCCATTCCTTTCATTATGACTAATTAAGTATTCAAATAGACCTTGTGGTCACAGAAATATATGCAATTTCATTATGGGTGTGCAATTTTTCAGCAGAGGCCTAAAAAATAGGCATAGGGCTCAAATGGTTAATCTGCAGCATCAGCCTCTGATCCCACAGCATGTGGAAGTTTTGTGTTAATGCAAGGAAGTGGTTTGGTCATGATACTTCTACACACCTGCTTCCTTCTGTATCATTAGCAAAGATCATGTGTGTGATGCGTGAAAAAATAAGCAACATTGTGCTTGATCATATCACCAAACGTTTTTCTAATTACTGCATCCTGCCTGTGGCCTATATGGAATTATAACTGCAGCTGTGCCAGTGGAAAAAAGTGGAGTTGAGTTACTCCAATGACCTACATTAGACTGGAGGCTCTACAGCACAAGCCTCAAAGATGTAAACTATGAGTCACATATTTTAAGAGCACTTAAGTTTGACCACACAAAATAAGATCTAATAAGGTTTTCCCGTGCTTGTTATATCAGTAATAAAGACAGGCTAATTTAAAAGAAGCAGCTTGTTAGGATTCAAATATTAAGCATATTTAATCAGTTATAGCACATTTTAACAATCATTGCACTTAATGCTAATAATTAGAGGATGGTGCAGAGCTTTTTTATAGTCACATGATGATTAAAGCTACTGGAATGGCAAACTTTACACATTTAATTATTATTATTATTCTATTGTTCTAAGAACTAAATAGCAGCTTATTTTAAATTATTACCAATTTCTTTTACTCGCTTTTACTATAATGCAGCACAACTTGTAGGTTTCTTACATGAGACTGATTATTTATTGATTGATTTTTCAGATTCACGCACATTCAAAGTCTTAATTTAGATTTTACTTTTAATGCCGTTACTCAAAACAGAACTGGGAACTATATGAAACCCAAAGAACTCAGTTTGCAGAACATCTCATAATAAAATGAAGTTGAGCTTCTTAACCTTAACATAAGTGAATTAAAATATTCATTCATTCATTTTCTATACCACTTATTCTAATGCAGAGTCACGGGGAAGCTGGTGGTTATTCCAACCATTAGCAAGCGAGAGGCAGAGTACACCCTGGACAGGTTACCCATCCATCACAGGACCAACACAGAGAGACAAACAACCACATATGCCCACCATCAATCCTAGGGAGAATTTAAAGTGATTAATTACCCTATCATGCATGTCTTTGGACGGTTGAAGCCGGAGTACCCAGAGAGAACCCAACCATACATGGGGAAAACATGCAAACTCCACACAGAAAGGCCACTGTTTGAAACCTTCCCCAACAGAGGCTCGAACCAGTGACCTTCTTGCTGTGAGACAGAGAAATAAAAATCCTGGTTGGCTTTTTTTTTTTTTTAGAATACTCGTGGTTTTTGTGGTCTTATTTTTCTTTTGTGACAGTTCATATCTGCAATGCTGCCTCCACAAACCCACAAGTCCAGTTTTAGCGCCCAGTTTGGCTTTTGAGGAGGTTGTGTGTGTTTTAATGAACAGGTCAGTGGGCGTGATCTGATGAGATAAACTCTGCAGGTTGTGTGGATGCCCAAGTCATTTCCTGTGTTGTCTGAAAAAAAGCAGGAAGTGGGCAGCTGAAATGCAAAAACACAACTGTGGTATCAGCATCCACATACCTTGAACACACACGCAGACATCCTTGTCTACATGAGTACACAGAAATGGCCACAAGCTGAGGTCATTCATTGCAGAGGAAGAATAATACCCATGAAATAAGATGATGAAAGCAAGATATGGAGGACAGTGAGGAAGCTGTTGCAGACCAGAAAGAGGAGCATTGTAATGCATTTCTGGAATTATACAGTTTGGGAAAAATAAGGAAAATGAAGCACTTGTCCTTCTGAATAGGACAGGATGTCAAACATAGTCGTCGTGTATCCATCCTGTATGAATAAACTGGTTGTCTCATCCCTTTGGCTCGTAAAGACAAATTAAGATCATTCAGACAATGAAACTGGTAACTGAACTCTAGCGCCGCCTTGGACTGGTCTTATTTGTCATTTAGAGGAAAAAAGGAAGCGTGTACTTTTCAGACCAAGCCATTGTTATAACCACCTGTGGGTGGCATGAGGGCAACATCCTTGGGGAAAATGAGGAGGTGTTACAGGAAATAAGGTAGTACTCAAAGTCATTACCTCATTTCCTTTAAAAAAAAAAATAGATTTTTTCTTTTCCTTTTTTGACAAATTTCTGCCATCATGACTTGCCTGCAGTTTGCCTGCTCATATGACACTGGCAAAGATGTGTGTTTTTCCACTCTTGTGTTACCAGGTCTTATTTGTGTTGGCTGAGGAGAGGTTGCTTTAATAGACAGCACCTGGGGGATTACACATTTTGAGAGATTTTCTACATGTGTGCAGAGGAGGTCATAAAATCCCAGCTAAAGTAACAACATATCATCAGGCACATTTTCATACAATGAGAAAGGATTTGAGTTTTTTTTAAGAGGTTGCAGTGAAATATACCTACCCATACAAACTCCCCGCCTCATACAGTGATGAAAATGAAGTGCTTCAAGTGAACACTGCAGATCTCTGTGCAGAGTTAGTGGATGTGTAATGAGTAGCTGTGTGTGTGTTGTATACCCGGCATGCCTCAGTTGGACTCCCATCGCTGTTGACCAGAGTTTCTTTCCATTGGCCTTCACCAAATGGAACAACTGACTTACTATCCTTTCTTCTCCTCATCTCATCCAGTGCAGAACAAGTACTCTGCCTCGTGACAACCATAGCAACCACTGTTTGACTCTTGCATGTCTTCCATTAAACAATAAACTCACATCACTGCATATGAATTATATGTATTATGTTGAAAAAAAGATGTTGGAAATTAACTAATTAAATACTTAAAAGCTTCAAATAAAAGTATTTCTCATTGGTTGTTGGTGGACATGTCACAGGGCTGGGTTATTAACTGAAAAAAAAGAGAAAAGGCTGTGATTCACTCCTCTACATCAAAAGACAGGACTGGCTAACTTGGTCTTTCTTGTGCCACTGTAAATAATGTCCACTTCCTCTTCCTGCTGCTGCTTTAGTTCCAGCCCAGCAGTGTGGTCAAAAATAGCCATGTGAATAAGACTTTGTCAAGTCACCTGAGGGACCCTGTGAATGAGGTGTGGAAGCTGTAAAGTTAAAACAAGTGTTCAGTGTCATTCAACAGCAGCCTTTTGACTGAGCTGAGGCCAAAATTAGGACTCGGTAGAAAAGAAAACGGTGAATGTGTTAAGAAGAAGAATAAGGTTTCACGTTAGGACAAATCAGGCTTTAAAAAGTCTCCTCCCAGTGCATTACCCATAATAAAGTTTTCCTTTTTGCTTTTTGAAAGGGGGAAATTAAAATTCATTTATAAGAGTAGGCTGCAAGGAGCATTATGACCCTTAAATGCATCATGTAGATCCAACTAATACGTATCTTTCCCACCTTGTGCGCCTCTCTTTCCTGCTCATGTGGCTGTGTTATACGGCAAACAGTGAGTCTTTATGTGTCCACTGGAGCTCCATTGGCGAGTTAGAAGCAGAAAAGGGCTCATTCAGGGGTAAAGTCTAAACACTGAGACCTTCATGTTGCCCAAGGACAGACAGAAGGGAGCGAGATTAGACATTCAAGGTTCTCCAAAGCTGCCATTCAACTCCTGGACTAGCATCTCTCCAACAACTATGATAAAAATGTGAAAAATATTCAAAGAAAGCAAAAAAGACATCCACAGTGTTTGACAATTATTAGCAACAGATATGCAATAAAGTAATAACCAAGTGGTCAGGGTGTGGCTGTTCATGAGTTTTTCACCCTGAAGTCTTTGGGTTTTCCATAAAAGCAGGATAAGGGAGAGGAAGAGGGGTGGCATGATGAGGCAGAGACATGACCGTGGGGGGAAGAGTTTGACTCTGAGGTTTGGATGCGACTGGGAAGAAATTCCGAGTAAAATTACTGACTGACGCTGCAGCTCGACTGGAGACATCTGCTGAGGTTGCCCAAGGCCTGAGTCTCACCCTGGGACACTCCCTTTCTTTTTCTTTTTCCTGTCTTGGTCCCCTTCTTCACATTCACCTACTCTCCCTATGTTTTATCTAAACCCAAAACAAATAACAGATCACATTAATTTGTGTCAAATCCAGCTGTATTAATCGAACGGATGACATTTTCCATCAAGTCAACTGTAAATCATCACAAAGTGACTGCGTACAGCAGAATGTCAAAGTGGTCTCAGGTTTCACTGCACTCACAATAGCCTCAGAGTTGTTTTTTCAGCTCCGGTTTGAGAGGGAACGAGTTTAGAAGAAGCTGTGTGGGAGAAGTGCGGAGCAAAGCTGCTGGCACTGGTCCAGATGTCAAACCAGCACCGCAGTAAAATGGGTTTCCAGGGGAAAGTCAGGTCAAGCTTTAGCTGAGGCCGAATGATCTGGAGGACAGGAGAACTCAGTGACCATCAGAATACGTACTCCGAACAAGCTGAAAAAAGACATTTGCGTAGATGAAAGCATTGTTCAGTCTTGATTCTTTAACTCTTTGGGAGGGCTTCCTCCCTCAGTTTCTAAATCTGAAACCTGATATGTCCTCGCTTGAAGCTTAGTCTTTTTGTTGTTAACTTAGTTTCAGTCAACAGCTGTGACCGCAGTCAGTGAAGCCACTAATATTAATGGCTGAATAGCATTTGAGTTTCATCATTAAATGGAGCCATGCCAGGTCCTTGAAACTGAGGTTGCTCCCCCTGACTACAAGACACCAAAACACACAAGTTATTTAAGAGCTTATTTTGATTGTCAGCTAAGAATGTGTTTTCTTTTCACCACAGAAACATAAAACCATCCTGAACTCGTAGATCTTGTAACTGTTTGTACTGAACAGTTCCTCTGCACTGATTCATCAACAAAAATCAGCTATGTGCAGTGTCTCTTATTTTCTCCTGTCTTTGCTTCTCTCTGCAGTCATGGCTTCAACAGTATGGTTACCTGCCCCCAGGGGACTTGAGGACCCACACCCTCCGCTCCCCTCAGTCCATCTCTTCAGCCATCTCTGCCATGCAGAGATTCTACGGCCTCACCATCACTGGCACCTTCGATGCTGACACTGTTGAGTGAGTACAGCTTTATTGTGTAGGGTTAAAAGTTAGCAGTTTCTGGATCCGTTGTGAGCTGAGTTTGTTTGTGGTGTTGCAAAGGGCCATGAAGCGACCACGCTGCGGCGTGCCGGATAAGTTCGGAGCAGAGCTGAAAAGCAACCTGAGAAGGAAGCGGTTTGCCGTCCAGGGTCTGAAGTGGCACAAGAACGATGTCACTTTCTCGTAAGTAATCAGAACTCCACGTGAAAATTATGCAGAAACATTGTAGAACTGAGTCCAACGATTTAATGATCTTTTCAATCCTTCCCTGTTCAGTATACAGAACTACAGCCCCAAGGTGGGTGAGTATGAGACCCATGAGGCCATCAGGAAGGCCTTCAAGGTGTGGGAGAGTGTCACCCCGCTTCGCTTCCAGGAAATTCCTTACAGCTACATCCGGGACAAGGTGGAGGAGTTTGCAGACATCATGATTTTCTTTGCGGAGGGTTTCCATGGTGATAGCAGCCCTTTCGATGGAGAAGGGGGATTCCTGGCACATGCCTATTTTCCCGGTAATGGCATCGGCGGAGACACCCACTTCGATGCGGCCGAGCCATGGACTGTTGGAAACCGGGATCTGTTAGGTGAGGCTGACGAAGGATTTAATTTCTTTAAGTGATTCCCTGAAATCTGATGACACGTGAATAATTGCTAGGAGCTACTTTGCAGCTTCATTTTGCTGTCACAAGCAAAACCTGGGGCAGGTCCAGTCTTGTGTCAGTACATTTGAGGCAGCGATTTGCTTGTGTTAATGGGTTTATTTTTGAAGTGCAGCAGCCACAGGAATTTCCCGTGTCAGCTCTTTCAGTCAAAAACATCTTCACGACCGTCAGATTTTATTTTTGATTTGCTGATGTGTAAGGCAATGTGTGTTTGAGTCACTTAAAAATGAGGAAAGAATCTTATTTCCTCATTTTTCTTCTGTCCACATTTTTTGCCTCATCTGTTTCAGCCCTTTATTTAGTTTTAAAAGACATAAAATGTTTTGTTTGGTGTTGCCACTCTTTCAGGTAATGATATTTTCCTGGTTGCGGTGCATGAACTGGGTCATGCTCTGGGTCTTGAACACTCCAATGACCCCTCAGCCATCATGGCTCCCTTCTACCAGTGGATGGACACAGAGGACTTCCAGCTTCCCGATGACGACCGCCGAGGCATTCAGACTCTCTACGGTGTGTTGGATTGTTTATCTTTGAGCATTTTCCCAATTGATTGATACAAATGATCTTTTCTCCAAAAGTTTAATTTAAGATGTCTATCCCACAAACCACAGTTCAGATTATTCTTCTCATGAGTTATCACATGTTCATGTTCACACAGGGTCTAGATCTGGCCCTCCACCCCCTCCGGTAACACCCCGTACACCTGGCAGACACCCCGAGCCCACCTATTCACCAGACAGGCCTCGCTTTGGCCCCGACATCTGTGATGGACACTTTGACACCATCGCCATCCTCAGAGGAGAAATGTTCGTGTTCAAGGTAAACTCACTGGAGAATATAAAGACTAATCTGACTGACTTTATCTAGTTGGCTGTAAATAAGACTACGTTTATTTCCTCTTTAGGATAAGTGGTTCTGGCGAGTACGTAACAGGCATGTGTTGGATGGATACCCTATGCCGATTGGACACTTCTGGAGGGGGTTGCCCACTCATATAAATGCTGCTTTTGAACGCGAAGATGGGAAATTTGCCTTTTTTAAAGGTCAGCCTGGCTTTAACTAACTTTGCTATCCTCATTAAATGAACACTATCATGCACCTCGTTCATATCTTGTCTATCCTTCCCACAGGAGACAGATATTGGGTCTTCAGTGAATCTATTCTGGACTCTGGTTATCCTAAAAATCTAAAAGAAATGGGCTCTGGGCTTCCTAAAGATCGGATAGACGCTGCTCTCTACTACACCTCCACTGGAAAGACGTTTTTCTTCCGAGCTAACAAGTTAGTCATCATTTTTATGTTTGCTTGTGGTTTAGAGTATCTAGAACAAAACTGTGCAGAAGTTTGTAAACTAAAGGTTCTGAGGAAAATCCCTCCTCGTCACCACCACCAAAAAAACATCTTTAAATGTTGACCTCAAAAGGTTCAAACATTCAAACTGAAGGACTTACTGTGAATTACAAAACTGCTTTTCATTTAAACATGAAAATAAACTGAGGGAACTTAAAGGCTTACTTAACCTGCAATTGCCTCCAGATGTGGCAATCGGTTAAGTGCAGCCACCTACATCGTTGTCTCAAGTCCAAATCAGTCCACAAATGACTCATATGATCTTGTAATGCAGATGTAGTTTGGCAAAAACACAATCAATCAGATTTCAAGTCATTCAAGAAAAGAATGAGACTATATTCTGTCAGAATGAGTCCTTTTCATTTTGACTATGCAAAGCTGAGTCTGAAGTCTAGTCTTCTCTTTTTTAATCTATAAGTTAGATCAAAGCCAGAAATGATGTCTGTTAATATGTCTTGAAGTTTAGCTTTAAGTCCTGTAAACAAGGTCCTAAACAAATCTATTAAATCTCCTTAAAACAAAAGAAAAGTTGAGTTTTTGATAACCTGAGACTAGTCCAAATCAAGTCTTTCATAATAAGGGCAGGTCTAGATCCGTTTTTAATGTTTCAAGGATTAAACCCATGAGGGAAAGTTTACCTACTATGCTTTAAAGCTATTCAAGATAATGGTGTGTATACATGGACAGCAATAGTCCAACTATTGACCTTAATCTAAAAACAAGAATTCAAATTGAAAAACAGAGAATAGTCTGTCACAGTCCAGTTCAATCAAAATAAGCTCATATAATTATACCTGAGTTTATATATGACAAATAGCCAAGCAAAGGAAGCCAACAAATCCACCTTCCTCACATCCAGCTCCCTTTAATCAGGAAGAGACCTCCTTTAGAAGCAGATTCAGGATGCACAGCCATGTCCTTCGGCTGGCTGGGGGCTGAGAGAGAGACACAAACAGACTCTGAAACAATAGGTCAGGGATAGTAACGGGATGGTAAAGGCAGTAAGAGAGAAACAAAAAGTTAATGACAACAATGTACTCTGTAAAATTACAGAGAGTAAAAAAGTAAACGGAGCAGGATGAAAAAAAGTGCATCATGGGATGTCTCCCATCAGTTTAGGCCACTACCAGCAGAATTAAAACAATGATTAAGGCCTTAACCATAAGGTCTTGGAGGTAGAGAGGGTGTCTACCTCTTGAAACCCAAATTGATGCCTTTTTCCACAAGAGAGTGGCTGGATAATTACAGGGTTCACTTTTTATTCTACTTTTCCACTGTAATTCCTATTTACATGTTGCAGAGTGTAGTCCAGCTAATGACTACATCTCCCAGCGTTATTGTAATATTTGCATCAATCCAAAGCCAGTTATTTCATTGCTGTAATTTATTGGCCATAACTGGTCATTTACTAACCTCCTTTCCATCCTTTCTTTCAGGTATTATCATTTCAATGAGGAATCCCGAACAGTTTATCCTGACTATCCAAAGCCTATTAATACGTGGCAGGGTGTTCCTGACAACATAAAGGCAGCCTTCATGAGCAAAGATCAAAGTAAGGGTAGTCTCTATCATATCAACTATTTGTTTCATCTTATTAAAGTCACTTATGCTTGTTAATACTTTTACCATGTACAAATTATATTGAATTTCTCTCTTTCACCCATCAGTGTATACCTACTTCTACAAAGCCAATAAGTACTGGAAGTTCAATAACCAGGTGATGCGAGTGGAGCCCGGATACCCCAAATCAGTCCTTCATGACTGGATGGGCTGCCCCAACGAAGACCCCAAGACGGACGGAGGAAGAGGTGGACACGACAAAGACAAGGAGAAGGAAAAGGAGAGGGAAAGGGAAAGGGAAAGGGAGAGAGAGAGGGAGAGGGAGGATAATGACAGAACTAGAGACAGAGAAAGAGATAGAGAAAGGGAGACAGAGACAGAGACAGATGAAGGGGTAGATGTGACCATTATTGAGACAGATCGTGGCAGTGGAGCGGCGGCTGTGGTCCTGCCGCTGTTCCTCTTAGTGTGTGTGATCGCAGTGTTGGCGACCTTGCTGTTTTTCCGTCAATACGGTACTCCACGCCGACTTCTGTACTGCAAAAGGTCCTTACTGGACAAGGTGTAGATGGAGGAGGACAGAAGGGAAGGAGGGGAGAAACAAATTTAAGAGATGTTGATCCCAGATAGCAAAAGCAAAAGGGAGAGAGAGATAAAAGGGAAGATAGAGTAGAAGGAAAAGTGCAAGACTTGCATTTTAAAGTACTCTTGCCACTGCCAGATTTGTTTAATTATCTCAACCACTCAATCCTTCCATTTTTTTTCCTCTCCCTATATCTCTGCCTCTCCTTTTGTGTTAACTGACGCCAGCTCATTGCTGTTTGTTTTAGCCTTTTTCAATGTCTTATGTTTAGTTTTTGTCAACGGTCAGTGGTTGTGTTCTTGTGAATTTCCAATTCAAAGCTGCATCTCTGCAACGCAGCAGAAGGCATGAAGCAGTGTGTTTCATCATCCAGCTCCCCATCCCCAACCCCCCTCTTAACCCTTGTTAACTGGCACACACTCACGTCAACATACACGCACACACTTGAAAACCACAGAACTATGTCTCTGTGTTTCTTAATCTTCCAGTAAAGCAACAGGTCAGAGCCAGTTTGGACCATAAAAGGGAACGTAAGTCTTAGTCGACATTCTTACAAAGCATCAGATAAACTCAAATCAGAGTACAGCACTACATACAGCCGTGTCTTCTCCTTTTTACACCTATGTTTTTAATGATGATGATTATTATTATAAATGATGTTGTCATTAGTATTATGACTGTTACTATTATTGTTGTTGTGCTCCGTGTCAAGAATGTTTCTTTTTTTGTACATTGTCATTAAAAAGTCCTGCTGGACAGAGACATACACTTTTGAAAGTGGCCTTAATTTTATATATGTGGGGACAGTGAATGGGGAAAAGGGGTTATGTATTCTTGAAACTTGATTGTTTTATTTTTTTTTCATACCTTGAATCCATCTCAATTGAAAATAAATTGAAAATCTGAAAATGACTCCTTTTTGTCATGTACTTACTTTTGTACTTGAACAGTTTTCAAATTGTGGCGCTTCCTTACAGGTCAGGGGCTACAAGCAGTTCAACGACAATAATATTGATAATAATGATAATAATAATGATAACCAAATAGTTTTCTCATTGAGACTGTGTGTAATTCTTTTTTTTAAACGCTTTTCGTACAAGAATAAAGTTATTTTAAAAGGCTTTCTGTGCTTTCATTTTCACTCAGTTAACTATCTTTCTCTTTTTACCATCTTGACCTTCATATGATCCAGTTCTTATCTGGACTTTTTCCACTTGTGTCTTTTTCATTTGGTCTTCCCCCAGTCTCCCTGGACCTCCAGGTTTCTTGTTCCCCAACCGCACCACTCTGTGTTACTGGAGCTCAGAAACTGGCAGGGCCTAAACTGGGTTGGAAAATGCAAACTGGATCCAAAGCTTAAGTAGAAACAGGGATGAGGATGATTGTATAAACTCCTTGCCGCACAGCAGGAAAACATATCCCAACTATACAGTTTAGAGAGAGAGAGGGTGTGTGTTGTCTTGCTTTTCTGTAATTATAAGGATCATATAGCCTCAACAAGCATAGGATGACCTGGACAATCAAGCAACATGGAGGATATTCTTTCTTGGTGCTTATCTTTGGGATCTGAAGTTTGACAAGAAGTGAAAAAGCTTAATTTTCATCATTAGTTGAAGGGGATGAATGTGGTACTTGGAAGTCCCCACAAGTATAGCAATATAAACACACATGGTGCATGTTTTGTACAGCTATAAATGCCTTAATTTGTGCATTATGCACCATGTAAGCGTGCACTCCCAAGCACCATGGGCCAATAAAAGCTCAAACAGCAAACTTAGGCGTCTCCCCAGTCCTTAATGATCCAACTTATGAACAAATGCCATACAAACTTTAGGCTCTCTGTAAAGCTGATGGTGGGTGGGTGGAATTAGGGGGGGTCAGCACCTCTATGATATACCATGACTGCAGCAACGGGAGCTTCATGCAATTAAAATTATTAGGTATCTTCCCATTGCACTAAAAGGATTTAGGGCATCCATTTGTCTTCAGTTTGCTGTTGTGTTTTGAAGAACTGGGGCAGAGGAGAGAAGTCACGAGGCATTTTGAGGGGGAGAGGAAGGAGGAGCGAAGAGGGTTAAGTCACATTTGGAGGCCAGAGACGGAGCAGAATTCCATGAGCAACATCTGGAATTCCAACTGGATCATGTGAGCTAGACACACAACAGGATGCAGCAATGATGGGGGAGGGGAGTCGTTGTGGGTCTATTTAATTGACATAATGTGAATCTGTCAAAACAAAAAAGGAAAGGAAAAGATTTATAGGGTTTTCTTCTCTTTTTTGTAAGAGGAAATGTATCTTTGTTGTGCATGATCTTTTTCTGTCTCTACTTACCTCTGAGGCCTGCAAACAAGTTCGACACTTTCCTGTGGGTCATTATTTGGTGTTTTCCTGTCTGTCCCAGCTGACTCTGCAAAGTGGAGAAAAGAAGTACTTCAGCACAATTCCTCCCCACTGTCCTCGTCTGAAGAGCTTTTCTTTTGTATATGCAAAATGACTCACTTCTTTTCTCAAAACCCAATAAAAGACCACACCACAATGTCCAGACCTCTTCCAACTATGTCCACTCCTAACATGCTCACATTTTACCAAGACTAGGCAGCTGTGTAAAATGTAAATAACAACAGATTGTAGTTGTTTGAAAAGTATTTAAACTCTATTTTGAATGGGAAATTAAACAAAGACACCACATCAAATGTTGACTTAGATTAATTGCTATACTAAAATAATTTATAAAATGCTCATTTTTAATTAGATCATAGCAATAGCTTTTAAAAAGAAAATGAGGACAGTGGCATAATTAATACTTCACTGCCTTATCTGTTCTTTTAATGATAAGGGGTTGGAAACTGAATAGACAAAATTGTTATGTTTTCAGTGGATCATAGATATGAGCTGCAGGTGGTCAACTTTGCTTTACTAGAGAACCAAGCTGCTGTATTTGTAGCTGGTAGTTTGGTAATACTTTGCTGAAGAAAAAGCAAAACTACTCCCAGATTTCATCAGACCATAGGATAGTTTCTCCCTTCCCTTTAGCTTAAATAATATCCAGATTAGCTTAGACTATTTTTGTTGTTATTTTAGGTGTATCTGAACCCCACAAAGATTTCTATTACAAGTCACAGGAAATTCAGAACAATTAATGCTTTTTACAAACAATAGACCCCCTCTGTTATGTCCCATCCCGTGTCCTCACTTTGCAGGTCCAACCAGTTGCTGTATACCTACTTTTCCCATTTAAAAGGGGCTTGACGACTCAGATTTCTTTTTTCCCAAAAGAAAATGGATAACTTGTAACCTGCAAAGTAGAGTGGTAAAGCTTAGTGGTAAGAAAGGAGTTGGGATTGGGTCTAATTGTTCTCAAAAATGCTCAACTAGCTCCTTCTGTGCATCTGTTTCTCTGAGCAGCATACTTCCTGTGCCCACCCCAGCTGATATGCCCTGCAGGCTGATGAATAGTGACTGCCCAATGGGGGAAGTCCTGTTCTTTCCTATTGTGTCTCGTAATAGCAATCACACTGTAACTGCAAATTCCCCAGTGAGTGACACAGATTGCTGCACATAAAAAGGTTATTATTCACCGCTCTTCTTACTAACAAGGATGTGGGATAATGGAAAGGTGGGATCTGTGGTATAGGGTAGGTTACATATGGTTTTCATTTGCATCAGTTAAATCCTTGCCACATCCTGGACAACACTAATATGACAAACAAGAGGGTGAACAATCTTTTCTCTCTCAATCTCACATACAAACATCACATGTACAGACAGAAGAGCTATGAAGTGGTTGTCTTTGGCTGGTTTGTCACAAAAATGTTTTTAACGAATAGAATAGCATCATCTGTGGGACAAGAATAGCTTTCATCTGGAAGTCAGTGAGAAGTTCCCTTTGTCCAAACAAATATTAAAAAAATGAGGGATGCTAACTGCAATGTAAATCAAGAAGCATAATTCCACAACTATACTACAGCTTCAGAGATGTGGATTTGATGCCAATACACATTTTAAACTATTAGATGCCATGAAAATGTTTACTTTTTAAAAGTAAAAATATTTTCTATCTGAAATTACTACAAACTCCAACATCAAGTAGAAATATTCACCATCGCATCTTTACCTCCACCAAACTTCAACTTTAAATCATGATCCATTCACTGTCACTCGTAAGTGGGAAAACCAAACGTGTTTCCTTTTGGTCTTTGCTTTATTAATAACAGCAAATCCTCATAAGGAGTTTTATCCTTCATGTAAGACAGAAAGAAAAAAATAATGGTCTATCAAATCGTTGTCTAATGTTTTATATTTCGACTTCAAAATCCAAAATCTTATTTGCGTTTTTAAAGATTTTCCAAGTCTAAAACTGTAAAATCTCATTTCAATATCGTCATTGAATGCAACGCTGTTCAGAAGCCTGACTTCACAAAATATACTTGCAAAATTGGTTAAATTTGAGCAAACATATAACTATCCATAAAAGTATCCTCTAAAAGCTTAACAATATAAAAAAGAGACTTACAGTTAGTTGATTTGAGCAAAAGGATAAATAAGAGGAGTTTTGACTGGCTATTTATTTTTAGGTGTGTTATTTTTGTGCTAGCTAGCTTAACATACCGTTTGCAACAAGAACTGCATGTGGGTGAAAAGTAAGCCAACATGAACAAAGACAAGGCTATGAAAAAGCTGCTATCTGTAAATGAAATGCAGCCCTCATTTACATAATTAATAAAACTCGTGTGTTATCTGCTATGAAATGTCACAATCTGCTTAGCAGCATTACTGACTGCTGCAGTCACAAGCACAGTTTATTTGTGGCATACTCTAACAGCAAGAAGAGGGGGGATTAATAGTTAATACTTTTTCCGTTTTGACTGCATATTGTTTTTCCATTTAGCAACACATGGCGCTATGCATAGGAAATAACATTTTCCCCATGATTTCAACATATTTGTGATCCCCAGATGTCCTGATCTGTTTTCTCTTTAACCAGGCGTTTGGTTTGTAATCTTTGCTTCTGCCCGTCTTTACCGCCTCGCTGGTGGTAGAGATTTGGTTTAAAGCTACATGCCTGCTTTTGTTACCCATCACAATGTCTGCACTTTGAATTGGGTGGGATACAGTAGGAGCAGGCTTTTTTAAATGTCAGAGGAAGGTATTAGGCTGGTGGAAAATAATTACAGGTGCAAAGAGCAAATCAGTATTTTAATCTCTTTATTGTTAACATTTTTTTTCAAAGCCATGCCCTGTATAGCGTGGTTTCCCAGAGCCTGGCAGGAAAATACCTTCATAACAGGAGATGCTGATTCAGACTCAACATGCTGAGGCCACCCGTTTCAACCCTGCTACATTTCCAAGGAAACCCCCCTTAATGTTTCGCTCTGACATCTAAATGTGCATTGAATCACTATATTAACTCTTGAAATCACAACAAAGAAGCAACAAGTCTCAGATATTCCTTATTTTTCCTTCTTACCCTCTCCACATCTGTTGCAGCTTGTTAATTAACTACCACACAACATCACGCTCAGCTTTTCTCTCTCATTGGCTTTTCCATTGCAACAGCCCACATCTGGTTTCCATAAGCACATACATGTCATCACAAAGAAGGGGAGGGGGAACTTAAAGAGGAAAAAAAAGGAGATGGAGTGTACATGTCAAGGGAATTTTGAACTTCAAGGACACATAAGAGTGACTGTCAAGATATTGCTGCCTTTCATCCCTTTTTACAGTGTTATCACGAGCCTACTTCCAATCAATCAGTGAAGAACACAAGGACATGTGTGAGAGAGAGAAAAACATGAGGGCTGCCAAGAGTATATAGGATGCAGACACAACTAGGAAAACTCCCAGTCAGATGAGAATAAGTGCAAAGTCAGTGAGACATGCCGAGATCAGAAAGGCCACATCAGAAGTAGCCTTTGAAAGCGGAGCCCTGTGTGCCTCTACGCTGAGGTTCCTAACACAAAAACCTATGTGGTTACACTGAGGAGGGGAGGAGGAAATGAATTTGAGAGGAGGGGTACTGCTTACAGAGTGAAAACATATTGTTTTTACTGCCCACTCACCAGCACTACAGTGGCTTTGCTCAGCTGACTGGCTGCTAATGGTTGACCTGAGCCCTGAACCAGACAGATGGTTTGCTATGGTCCTCCAGCTGCAATGAGTGGTTGTGAAAACATAACTACACCTGTAGAAACATAGATTTCAGTAATCTTTACATCTGTGGCAGCTGCTATCACTAAGAGGAAGGTCCAAGAATACCCCTCTGATCTTAGGTTAAAGCTGAGGTAGGTGGTTTAGCTGCTGATGTCCCAAAAATAGCAGAAACAAGACTTTCTAGGGAATTATGCCTCACAAATCTGCTATAGTTTAAGGTAAAAGGGATCAGCCTGCTTCGTTTAGGCCAGTTTTGTACCTTGATGGATTAAGTATTTCATTTCTATTAGATTTGTCATTTATATGTACAAATATCTTCCTATTAACATTCTGGGATCAACACTGAAGCAATAGGAAAACAAAACAGCAGGACAACGATGTGTTTTTCTTACAGCGCCACCCACAGGCCCTAATATTCTACTCATGATTTAATTAGAACAAAATAGCTTCTTTAGAGGACATATTCATAATTTCACTTTCCTCTGTTTCCACATAAAATACCCAGCTGAGATATTGTTGGGTGTATGGGATCATGTTGTGAATTAATAAACTACTGTGAGCTTTTGTAACCTTTAAAAACTCCTTTATAACATTGCCATTATGCATTTATGTGAAAGCCACAACAGAGGCAAATCCGAGATGTTTATATGCTTCCTTAACATATGACATACAGAATTTTCCGTACTTTTTAAGTCCAGTAGAGCTAAGATCTTTGAAAACCCCAATCTATCAACAAGTCTGATAAACAATGTTCTTATCAAAGACTATCGTCAGCAGAGGGAAAATCTTTTCCTTTTGCTCTCATTCCAGCCAAGCTGTCCTACTTTAAAACTGGGGATATTGGGAGATGTTAGCATTAAAGGTCCTTGCAGAGCACGGACACCAAGTTGCATCAGGGCAGAAAAATGTTCTGCTCAGCGACCATAGGGCTGTAATTACAGAGAAGCAGTGCTGAGCTTTGCAGGATACACGTCAAGACCAGAGAGATGGACCAGGACAACCGAGGAGGGAAGAGAGCAAATGCATTATTTATAAGAAAATGAATGAAACAAATCTTAAAAAATACATAGACAGTGAAAAGGCCAAAAACTCCCTCTGAGATAAAGACAGGATTCCCTTCCTGGTCACTGGATTGAGGGAATGGGGAATTTTTAATCTGTTCACATATTGTAGGTGTCTTTGGGAATGTTTATATTCAATCTGTCATATGAACACATTTAAGAGTTTTACATCAAATTCAATGAGTGGGCAAATGTGGCATGACTGACCCCTTGTGGAGCATCAGCATAACTTTTACAGTAATTAGTTGAACATGAGCTTCTCAGGGAAAGGCCTTTCATTAGAACAAATCCTCTGCCTGGAGAATGGAAAAGAAACGTCACAATCATTTCAAAGTTCAATTTCTTTTTTTTATTATTTGTACATTCACCACTGATAGGCGTACTCAAAGAAATAAAAAACAAAACAAAAACAAATATTTATACTAAAATGATAAAATAACGATTAAAAAAACAATATTAAAACCATTGGTGAGGAAACTCATAATGCAATCTCCCCTCTTGGGCCTGTACTGACACTACAGGGTAAGAGTAGTGGAGGCAGGAAGGAAAGAAGGGGGGAAAAATTCAATGAGGACATAAACATAATTTGTGTCTGATGTGTGATTCTGTCCCATGGAGAATCAAACTGTCTCTAAAACAGAGAAAGAAAAACACTGCATTGCCTTAGTAGTTATTACACGCTTAGTGAAAATACCCCAGAGCTGCCTCATTTAAAGACACGATTTTGAATAATCTTATAGGTCTGTACAAAATGCCAAACACATCGATTCCAATATTTTCTGATTTCTCCAAGCCTCTGCACAGAGGACCAAGTTTCTTTTCTGGCACAACTGGCAGGAGTAGCCTTGTACTACATGCAGCAACAAAAGGATTCCTCACCAAACTGCAGTGTTTACAACAGAGGCGTCAAATGATTGCAAATCATAATTGGCATCTACACTTTGGAGCAGATGGGAAATGTTGGGGTAAAGAATCAAAATAGTCCACGGTGCCTAACTGCATGACAGTCCGGATGAAAACCAAAGGCGAGGGGGAGATAAAAAGAGCCAAATGTAAAAAGAAAAATATATCAAACTTCGACAGGAGCGAGACGTACAGCACTCTGAGCAACAACACTGCAAAAATCATGGTCCCCTCAAGCATGACTGCGTCGGTGTAGATGTTTAAAAAAAAAAGTGAATATTTGAGAGATGGAAACGACATCAGTTGGTCCTCTGTTGGGTCTCAGTTGTAACAAAGTACATGTAGTGAAAGGCAAATGGACGAGGGTGGTCTCCAGGACAGTCCATCAGCGCTTCTTTTCTCTTGGGTCGCTGCGGCTGCGTGAACGTCGGCCTGAGCCCATCCCGCTGCCCCCTGGTCTACGGTAGCCATCCCTGCGTTTGTCGTTCTCCCTCTCCCTTTCCCTCTCCCTGTCCCTGTCTCGCACTCTGTCCCTGTTTCTGTCTCTTTCTCTACCTCGGTCTCTGTCCCTCTCTTTGTCTCGGTCCTTGTCGCCCTCACTCTGGTCTCCTGTTGTGGGACCTGTAGCTTTCATCCTCTCCTTACGCTCCTCCTCCCTTTGTTTCTCCTCCTCCTCTTCTAGCTCTTTCCTTCGTTTCTCACGCTCCTTCATCCGTTCTGCTCTGGCAGCATCCCGCTGAAGAGACTAAACAAGGACAGGTACTTGAATTAAGATATCCAAATCAAGGTGTCAAGTTTTTGCCACACACAGTGCAAACAGATTTGTGTCTCACCTGTTCATCTGTAAGTGGAAGCCAGTAAATGCAAGGAGCTGCTTTAGTTTTGCGAAACAAGTCATCAAGCAGCTTTGCAGGGGGGTCCTCAGCTGTTTTACCAGAGAAAACAGAATATTTAACAAAAAGATCTGCTTTCTAACATACAGTAAACACTGAATCTCCATGTCTTACTCTTTTTCTCCTTGCTCTTTGCCCTCTCCTTTCGCCGTCTCTCTCTGGAGCGCGACCTTCGAGGACCTCCCTCCTTTTCTTCTCCGGATTTCCCAAATTCTTTGACCTTGTCACGATCCCACTCCCTCTCTGCTCGGGCCCGCTCTCTACGCTCCATCTCGCGCTCGCGTTCGGCCCGCTGGTCTCGCTCAGGGAGAAGAGAGGGCAGGGCTGATGTTCGCCCACGCCCAGAGACAGGCAGCTGTTCATCTCCTCCAGGTCTGTTGGCTGCACCCAAGCCTTTGTGAAAGTCCAACTACGAAGAACGGATATATTATTGTGGATAGATGGTTAGGCATTGTAGGTGTAACAAAAGAAACAGACTGGGAAAGTCTTACCTCATCTTGTTGGCAGAAGTCAACGCTAAGGACTTTTGGGTTGCTCTGAGGCCATTTAACTCCATGAAGAGCTGCTCGTGTAGCAACTGCTTCCTCTATACTCGAGTACTACACACAAAATGAAAGAAAGTGCCCCATGAGGGAACCTGCTAAGCAATCCAGTTGACTTTTAGTCCCGGAAATAATAAATATCTGTAATAACTTACAGTGACGTAGCAATGGGATTTGATTTTATCGATCCAGAAGCCTTCCTCCACCAAAGTGCCGCTTCTGCTGAGGAGTTCCTTCAGCTGCCCGAGTGTGAATGGCCTCACCTGAAAAATGTTTATAGTTTTAGTGTAAGGGAGGGGAGGGGGTAAATGTCATGATGGGAACTGGGTTTTAATAATAGTTTTATCCATTTAACTACCATTCAGGCTTAGTAAACTGAATGTAAATAGCAACAACCTTTAAATTGGTACTGCTGAATTATGTAGGTATTCATGAAGTCTGCAACAGGTAACCTTCCCATTACCGCATTACAGTGTTAGTATGACATGTGATAACGACTGCTTAATTTCAACATCATATGACAGCTCCACGCTGTTAAGTCACGTTGCAATTCCAAAACTTCCTCGCATCACATAGTTTTACATAAATGACTAAAATGCTGTGATAAAATAGAAAAACACTGAGGACAGAAAAAAGTAAAACTTTGAAAACATCCTGATGAAACGGTTTCATTTACGTTCTCGCCTTAACACCGAAGCAGAAGTGCTTCGGCTGCTCCACACTGCATCGAGTGTGTCCCTCTTCACCTCCCTGGTAGAGTTTAAAAAACTAAGATATTTGTGTGTGATTTTCAGCTGGTTGACGACAGTCTGTTCGCGGCGCTGGGCCGAAGTGTTAACTTGTGTGTATGCACACGTGTCTGTGTGTGGTTGCATCAGAGCGAAACGCCAAAAGTGCTACACAGAGAGCAGCTATGACCTGCTGCTATGTAAATCAGATAACATTAAACTGTTTTGTTTTTAATAAAAGAAGTTACAGTCTGTGCAAATTTCTGTATTATAACAATGACGTTTAATGCCAGTAAGGATTGTTCTCTCACCAGGTTGCAGACATGAACAATATTCGAAACTTTCCCTCGAGGTGGTGATGGCTGCCGGGCTGCACGAACAGGGTCATCAATTGTGATGGAAACTCCCATTTTCTGCTGGCTGATGGAGCGACGGATGAGGGTGTCGCTTGGTGTCACTAGAACAAAGAATAGTAACTCAATACTTTATACTCATGACTCTCATATTTTCTACATATTTATTCTGTTGAATTAGTAAAAAAAAAATAACTTGATTGTATCATTCCACCATTTTTCATATTATTATCTTTCCTCAAGTTTTAGGCTTTATTCTGTTGTTACAGGATCAGTACTGAGACCTTTGGACGGTTTTGGTATCATGTCACTTCATCATAAAAACTTGTAAAAGGTGCGTTTATGTCAAGTCAGTGTTTATGTAACACGTCAGGATTTTTTTGTTTGTTTGTTAGGTGCATACAAGCCATGTTTTAGAAGATAAATTACCAGTGTTGATTTCTACATCATGGCTGGTATGTGTTGGGGACTGGGTTTCCAGCTCTCCAGGGACGAATGTATCCATCTTCTCTTCATGGGACTCTAGTCTTGTTTGGTCATCTCTAATATCCTCTTCCTCCAACTCCTCACACCTGCTCCTCTTTGCCTCTTTCTGTCCATTTTCTTGGCTTTCTGTATGCACCACCTTGGGACATATCAAAACACAACATTAACTGAGAAAAGCCTTAGGTCTGCCACTTCAAAGTGTAAAGACTAGCTCCTCATCGATAACTTCAAAGGAGTATGAGCTGCAAACTAACCTGTGTGACTGTGCGTCGGATCTGAAGGTCCTGGTCAATGTGCTCCTGATCTTCGTTCTCTGCATCAGAGAGGGCAGTTTCCTCAGGATGTAGGTCTACTACTGCCTCTTGGCCTAAACACGGCTTGATGTCAGGAATCAGAGACTGTAGGCAAAAAAACAAAAGAAAGAACACACAGGATTGTTTTGCTTAATTAGTAGTCAAACTCCAGCATTCACTGCTGTACTAGTAACTTCAACAGAGGGTAATGCCTGGTAATCCACATGTTTACATCTCCACTGCAAAGGTTCAGAAAATGTATTCTATAGCCATGTGTTAGAGCGACGGTCGGACCTGCTTTAGCTGTTACTGTCCCTCGGCTTCTCCAATCTCGTTTCCGTTTCTCTAACTTTTCCCTAAGTTATTTGTCTGTGCCCTACATTTATTCCTTTCTAGAACACTGGCCATTTCTAGCCTTCACTGTAGTTTAAGTTGAAGTCTCCTTGAATGTTGACTTCAGCAAATATGCTCAGTAGAGCCTGAACCTCGTTGTCCATTTTCGAACAATCAAAATCTGGAGTTAAATTTGCTCAAGTATAATAAACATGTTTGCAGCTGCATGCCAGCTTATACATGGAAGTGCCTAATGCTGCAAGTTTGTCCCACCAACCAGAGTTCTTCAGTACACAGCCCCAACCCTCAGGAATTCTGGGGAATCTGAAAAGTCCAAACCCTCTAGTAGTTGCTTGCTTGAGGGAAGGTATGGGTTTTGTTTTTTACCAGGGTAATGGTGGAAATCCACCAAGATTTTTTTAAATCCTCGGGAAAGTAGTTTCTGCAGTTGAAAAGGGGCTTACATGTCGTACATCGTAGTTTGCTGCCGTTACCTTCAGTGAATCAGTGGTGATGCTGATTGAAGGTTTCTTGGCAGTGACAGCTGTGCTGGAGCCCCATCTCCTTTTGCGACTGGCCACAGCACCAGATTCCTGTTCAACCTCTGCACCACCAGGTCCCGGTGACAATTTACTGCCTGGAAAATCATTAAAAGGTACAATATAAATATAGGCGACATAACTAACACAATATGAAATGAAAAATACTTTATTTCTATATAGATTATGGTCAGATCATTTAATCCACTTATGATGCAGCCATTGAAAATGTTTAAGTTGTAACTCGTATTAGTAACAATTGCTGGCAAAGAGGTAGAATTCGAGGGGTAAACTCACTGCTAAGAGAGATCCTACGTGCTGGGAAGGCCTTTGCTGTCTGAAACACAAGGAAATAAAAACAACCCAACATACATGGGAAAGATGAGAAGGCCGGCACCAGAAGTAGGGATAATAAAAAATTATTAATAAATAATAAAGGTCAGGTTGGTGGAACAGTAGAACAACAACTAGAAAGGGAAAAAGCAAGGACTAAAAAAGAATTACAGAAACTACTGTGCAAGGTCTCGTTTTAAATTCATGTCTACTGAATTTAATGTCTTGATTCAACACTTAATACTTTTCATGTTCAGATTCTTGAAAATAACTTGATTTTCAAGATCAAACTGCTACTGCAGCATCTTAAATCAAGGACTTAGTGAAATGAATACAGTTTAAACTTAAACCCTAGCATATTCTTTCTAATATTTTGCGTGGATCACAGGATATCTCCATAGAACTACTAGCCAACTAAGTTTATAGGTACTAAAAACACTTTATATTTGGATAAAACTGCAAGAATCAACAATCAGAAAACCTTTAAACTGTTGCTTCTCCCACAAAGACTTCAATAAAAATAAGATCACTACAAAACAGAACATTGAGAAAAATCTACTTATTCCCTGATACCCCTGACACCTGATCCTTACTGGTTTGGATATGGCCCAATCACGACTGCATGTACTGTATCTAGGCAACAAGGGTCCAATCAGTGGTGGCTGAGGTGTTTGGATGGAAATTGGAAAGTTTGACAGACAGGAAGCTTCAATTGTTCTCCTGGGTAGGGGCCTTTAAATGTTTTTGCCAAAGGCATTTCATCCTCGCGTCTTGGCATGAATCTTTTTTCTGGAGGAAAAGGTCTCAGGCTCATAAGAGAGAAACGATGGGAGTCCAATTAAATGGAAACCAGATGATGCATGCCGTCGGTGTGTACACCAATCCAGAATCTTGATGTTCGTGTTTGGTTGCAAGAAAGACAGTCACAAAGAAGGAGAAATCCGGCAATGGCTGATGTACAAAGTCCTTCTTTAGATTAAATAAAAAAGCTTATCCACAGAGGAAATGTCCTTTCAGTCATGCTCTAGTTCATAGTCCAGTGTCCATATGACCAAAAACACTGAAAACACAAGTCTTTAACTTGACTTGATGGGAACACACCTCCTTGTTTGTGCCTCGAAGTTTATAAAGGCAAAAAGCCATAACAGTTTAAATCAGACAAGATGTGGCCAATAATGACAGGCCAACCTCTTCTTTAAATGTTGTGGTCCAATTAATAGCCCTTTCTGGATATATCCATGAACACGTGCCAGCCTTTGTTGCCAGGGGTGTTCCTCTGCAGCTTGGGGGTTTATCTGTGGTCAACTGTGGATTCTTGGGGGAAGTGGAACAGATGCAGGTGTAGCAGTAGAAGTGGCAGAGGTAGTATGCAGGTACCGATAGGGGCAATGGAAGAGGCAAGAGTACCTTTATTACAAAGCAATCATTCAGGTTTAAATATCAGCGACAGTGAAAAAATGCCTTTGCTGTTGCCTATGGCAGTATCAGCAAATGCTTTATTAACAGCCAGATGAAAAACATAATTTCCTACAGACATTCTACCATTTGGAAAAAGTGCTTATTGAACTGTCTCTAATAAAAAAAATCAGATAAAAGGACAAAAATACAACCTAATATTTATAAATGCATCCTGTAGCACCCACAGGATGATTAAAAATAGGACTATCCACAAAAACTATTCAAAGCTTAATCTGGTCCATCTATTAATGTCCCAGTTATCAACAGTTTTCAGAAATCAAGATGATTTGTGATTCCTCAGGTGACTTACCTCCTCACTGGTCTCTGACAGCTTCTCAGAATCTGCCATGGCAGTGTCCTTCACTTGCCTGTACAGTGATCATAACATTAGTATATGTAGGCGAGATGTGTCCATCTATAGACTTGTATTACTCACTATACTTTTCCCCACCTTGCATGTGTATGGAGTTTGTTTTTTTAAATTTCATTTCAAAACAGTAGAAAAAGAAATAGAAAATTAAATTAAAACAGACCTAAAGTTAAAGTGTCATTTAGATACTTTAACCAACAGCTCTGGCTGTTTTCTACTTAAGAGTCTACAACGTGTTACAGTACTTCTTTTTCATTGTCGTCGTCCACACTCTTCATTATTAGACAATAATATCTGACTGTAAGCAAGGGTGGGATCAGCCAGTGGCAACTTTGCATATTCCATTTTCAGTCTGGTCTTGGAGCAGAGGTCAGCTCAGATCCCTGCTGTTACTGCCGCTAGGAGCTGGGACTGATGCTGGGAGGGGGGGAGGGGGGGCAGCGACAGCACCTACTGCTCATTGAAAAGAGTGAATGATGTGTTCTTTCATGTCAGTTTCCAAAATTCTCCGATAACACCAAAAAAAGTTGCTAGTCTCTATTTTGAAACAGAGTTGCTAGAGGGGTCTGAAAACTTGCTAAATATAACACCAAAGTCGCCAAGTTGGCAACACTGCCTTAGCTGAGCTCTGACGTATGCATCAGTGTAAAACACATATGAAAACTGTGCTTAATTTTTATTTAAGTTGAGCATTTCTCAACCCCAGAGCTGCAAGAAGACACTACCAATGTGTTTCAAAATTCAACAGGTTACCCCTAATGCAGGTAGCCCCTGTGTGATACTAAAGCAAGTGCTCTGTGAATGTGTCACACACAGCTGACTGCAATCAAAGGCATTAATTGAATGCAGAGCCTCTACAGCAGCTCTATTCAATTCGGTCCCACAAGGGCTGCAGTCCTGCAGGTTTTCAAAGTTTTCCTGCTCCGACACACCTCAATCAAATTAAATAGATCCAACAGAAGTTGTTCTCAATGACACATTAATTTGAGTCAGGTGTGTTGGAGCAGGGTCACATTTAAAACCTGCAGGATAGCGACCCTGAGGCCGGACTATGGACACCCCTAGTGTAAATACTGAACCCTGCACTTCACCCACAATATGCTCCTCACTGTTATCAGTATTCCTTGTGGGACCGAATTGAGTAGGCCTGCTCAACCTAAAAAATGAGTGCCCACTTTACATTGTTACGTCATCCTCATGAACGAACACATCAACTCCTTCTCACTAAAATTAAGTTCAGAGTACAGAGATTGTTCTTGGTTAAAACAATACATACAGACTGTACTGTTGCTAAAATTTTCACATTTCCTCCTCCCATTTTCTTCCCTAAATAAATATAGCTGCAGTCATTGCATAGAGCTTTTTTAAGTTACTTAAAGGGTGATTTTGTCAGATGATGCTGTGTTGCTTATAAAATTACAATTTTATTAGAGCAAAAACAGAAAGTCAGACCTTTGTTTGTCTTTTTCTTCCTCTCCCTGGTTGTCCTTCCTCTTCCTATGTGGATCATCACTGGTTGCGGCTTTAGTAAAAAGTTTCTGAACATTTAAAAGAGCAGATAAGTACAGTTCAAAACCAACTTAAAATTGTCCAAATAGTGTGGAGCATCAAATGTTAGCCGTATCTTATATGTATTTTTTTTTTGTATGAAAGATGTTTCCATCATGCAAGAGCCAAGTCGTCTATATGAAGGAAAGACCCTGAACTGTTCTACGAAGCATCATTTATACACACAAATCAAGAAAATCACATCATTTGACCCCATTTAAAGGACAGCAGGTGAGAACAGCTCTGATAAAAGAATTATATCTTCTCTAGTATCGTCACAGTGAAGATATTCTGACAGTGCAAAAACACATTGCGCGGGTTCAAAAACAGAATTTGGAGGTTTTTACAATTTTACCAACTTTAATTTAAGACTATAATTTCATACCCGTTTCATACTGCTCCTAGAATAAAATTTGACAATATTACCAGTAGAAATATAAATAACGTTTTTACTATTAAAATTAAAGCTAAATGTACCAAGTTACACCAATCAGCCACAAATAAACCACTGATAAGCAAACTGAGTAACACTGGTCACTTTGCTGCTATGCAACATTCTGATAAATACCTTAATTGTTATTTTATTAAATAAAATTATATTTGAGGCTAAATTTAAAATCAAACTCAACGAAAATATATAAAAATAAAAAAAAAGTAAAAATAAATAAATAATACACACTATTCAGACACACGCACACAACAGGAAATTTCAACATACTGCATTCTGCGTGGTGGTGTAGCTTAATATTGTACTTACTGAATTTAAAGTAGCGATTTCAAAGGCAAAACTTGTATCCTCGTATTAACATGGATGTTTCTCTGATTTTTGCCCAGTACCTAAACATTTTTGTAACAATAAAACCATGAAGCAGCACCGACTCCCAGCGGGACAGCAGTTTTACCCAAAAAGCCTGAGCAATGAGTCTGAGGTGTTCGCCTGATCTCCTAATTCTACATATAACTGATGGGGTCTGGCATCAGAGGAGGACCCCATCATGGTGAAGTAATTCCAAAACACAAAGTAAATCACAGGATCTACATCTAACATCCTGATCCTAACTCCACTAGGACACAATCAGATGTTTGTGGCCCATGCCCAAATTGTTAGGATATTCTTTTGTGGAATGTGATGGTACGTGGTCATAAAGTTATGGCTGATTGGTGCATCCATGTGATTTTTTTATTCAGAGCACGTCTCAAATAATATCATTTGGGCGTAAGAATTGGCATCATTAAATTTTTTTCCATGAGTCTACAAATGATTTTTTATTCAGTTTATTTGAGTAACCAATCTAAATTAAAAAGAAATGTTTAAAAAGGCAAGTTTTCACATATAAAACTATCTAAAAGACATTAAAATCTAACATTTTAAAGGCTGCTTGATTAAACCTTAGTCAGCCTTGTAAACAACTCAAATTTATCTGTAAAATATTTTGCCAACAGTGAAATCTATGCAATTGATATGTTTTAGTAAGAAAAGCTACTGACCTTAGAGTGAGTGTCTCCATCAGCATTTCTCCTCTCAAGAGACTGTTTGCACTGGGAAGCTTTAGGGCTCTCCTTTAAACCCTCAGCCTGAGCCTCTGTTGTCTCCATGTGCACCGGTGACAAATCCCTGTTACGTTTTTCCTCCTTAATGATAAGAGGACACAAAGAAATGCAACATTTCAAGCACTGAATCAAGAATATGCAATGCCTGTGTTAATTCTAAGCAATTCAGATTAAATTTATAAAGCAGATATCAGTCCTTTTCAGAAAATAATCTGAGGGAAGGAACACTTCTTATGGATATAAGTGTCAGAATATCAATCGCTTAGAAACTGTATGTCTTGATTTACACCTGCATACCGAAAACCATTATTTATCTCTTTAAAAGAATGTAGCACCTGCAGTGACACACCCTCTGTGAGCGATAGTTGGATAATGAAGTATTATTTAGACGTATAGAAACAAGGCACACATTAGATCTATAGACTGCATGTAAATTCTGATTTTTTTAAGCTAATGAATATACCAGTATGAATAATAGTATGGATCATTTAATAAAAGCCATTTACTCTCATTGTTTGATATTATTTTATTTTTTATGTTATTTTACTATTATCTTTGTTTTACTTGTTTTAAACACATTATTTCAGCTGTTTTATTCAGATTTTATTATTTTGTTGTATAAACTCTTAAATATACTTTAATACAAGCTGCTCCTATTTATTTGATTTGGGTGAGTTATATGCTTTGATATGTGGAGAATTATCTTTAATTTTGTTTTGTTGTTGATATTTAGTTGTTATTGATGTTGTATAAAGCACTTTGTGCTGCTCTTTTGTATGAGAAGTGCTATATAAATCAAATTTTGATCAATTGATTAAATGATAATGTCCTGTGGAGCAAATTTCACAGTCAAGTGACGCTCATTCAATTAACTATGTGATTAATAATTCATTAATAACAACATTAGGTCAAAACATTACTCATTCATTATGATCACTTAAGTGCCAGGAGAATGACTCTTAAATTTATAGTTTATTTAAGTTGATTAGTACAGCTTTAAAAACATGTTTCCATCTGTGTGTAGGTCAGTAAAGGAAGAAAAATCTAATGTAGATGTTGGACTTACCTTTCTACCTCTAGAGGAGGAATAGCTTTTATCTTGAGATGATGTGGATGACCCAGATGATTGAGAAGATGAGGACCCAGAGTCTGATTCTGATGAAGAGGAGTCATGGGATGATGATCTTCGTCTTGCTCCTTTTTCTTCCTTCTTTACATCTCTTCCCCTCCGCTCTGCAGCATCCACAGGCCGTGAAGAACTCTTGCTGTCATCCACCTCTTTTGCTCTTTTGATGGTCTCCTTGACAAAGCCTTCAGTCTTTGCTGGGACTGTTGGTTCTTTCTCAAACCTTTTGACTCCTTTGGGATCCTGGTCCAGTGCAATTTTATTAGCGTTCTTCTTCTCAGACAGGGTCCCTGCAGTCCCTACTGACACAGCAGCCTCCTGTTTTGACAGATTCTGTGGATCTTCTCGCTCAGTGGAGGATCGGTTTCCTTCTAGCTGTTCCCCAACACTGGTGGGTGATGTGACAGGTGAGGCCCGAGGGTGGGGGCTATCAGAGAATGTACGGGGCCGCTTAATAACCAAGGGAGTGGATGAGGATGTGGGCTGAACTGGGGAGGCCCTTAAGAACCGGAACTTCTTAAATGATGATGAGTGTGGTGACAGAGGTGTTGCATCAGACTCTGCGCCATGGGCTGCACTCTGGGACACTGGAGCATGGACATCTTCCTGCTCTCCTGCCTCTGTCGATGAGTTTCTAGCTGGTCCTGTAGAGAGGGGGGGAGGAGTGGGCAGGGGAGTGAGACCAACCTCACGGCCATGTTTGGATGGAGAGAGGTAACTCTCCCTCTCCTTTTCAGCCATCCTAAACCTCTCTTTCTCCTCTACCAATGCCCTCTCCTGCTCCTCCTTCTCATTTTGCATGGCTTTTTCTTTCTCCAATCTTTCCTGTTCAACCGCTTTCTCCTTCTCCTTTCTTTCCTTCTCCAGTGCTCTTTCCTTTTTCAGTTTCTCCTGCTCCAGAGCTTTTTCCTTCTCTAGTTCTTTCCTCTCCTTCTCAGCTCGTTCTTTCTCCACCCTCTCCCGTTCCAGAGCTGACTCCCTCTCCGCCTTCTCTTTTTCCTCCCTTTCTTGCCTATCCTTCTCTATTCGCTCTTGCTCCAGAGCTTGCTCTCTTTCAATTCTCTCTTTTTCTCTCCTCTCTAGCTCCAACCTCTCTTGTTTTAGAGCCTTTTCTTTTGCAATTCTCTCTAGCTCTGCAGCTTTCTCACGCTTTAGTCTCTCTTCCTCCAAAGCTTTCTCCCTTTCTATTCTCTCAAGCTCCAGGGCTTTCTCCTTCTCAATCCTTTCCTTTTCCAGCCTCTCCTTTTCCAGAGCTTTTTCTCTCTCAATTCTTTCCTTTTCCAGCCTCTCTTTTTCTAGAGCCTTTTCTTTCTCAATCCTTTCCTTTTCCAGCCTCTCTTTTTCTAGAGCCTTTTCTTTCTCAATCCTTTCCTTTTCCAGCCTCTCTTTTTCCAGAGCCTTTTCTCTCTCAATTCTTTCCTTTTCCAGCCTCTCTTTTTCTAGAGCCTTTTCTTTCTCAATTCTTTCCTTTTCTAGCCTCTCTTTTTCTACAGCCTTTTCTCTCTCAATTCTTTCCTTTTCCAGCCTCTCTTTTTCTAGAGTTTTTTCTCTCTCAATTCTTTCCTTTTCCTTTCTCTCAGCCTCCAGAGCTCTCTCCCTCTCCAGCCTCTCTTGCTCTAGAGCCCTCTGTCTCTCCAAAGCTTTGGCTCTTTCTAGCTCCTTCGCCCTTTCCAATGCCTCCTTTTCCTGCTTTTCCCTCTCCTCTCTTTCTATCTGCAAGCGTTCCTGTTCCAAGGCTCTCTTTCTTTCCAGCTCCTTCTGCCTTTCAAGCTCCATGGCCCTCTCACGCTCCTCCCTCTCTCGAGCCAAAGCTTGTTCCCTCTCCTGTCTCTCTTTTTCTAGAGCAAGTTCTCTTTCCTGCTGTAATGCCTTTTCTCTTTCCTCTCTTTCTAAGGCCTGCTGTTGCTCAAATCTCTCTCTCTCCAGCGCTTTCTCCCTTTCCTCTCGCTCCAGTGCAATGGCTCTTTCCCGTTCTTCCTCAGCTGCTCGTTCTTGCTCTAATTTTCTCAACTTTTCTTGTCTTTCAAGCTCAAGTGACTTTTCTCTTTCCATCGCAGACTCTCTCTCTCTGTCCCTCTCCTCTACTACAGTGGCCTTGAGCACACTCACAGGTACTTGGATATGGACCGAATGTGCTCCTGCGACACCCTGGTGGGCGCCTGTAATCTTGGAAAATGGTACATGCCCTGCAGTGTTGGCTGTGTGAGTGATGGCAGATACCAGACCCTCTGGAGGTCCTCTGCCAGGGAACGATGTAGCTGAAGGTGAACCGCTGTCCTGCCTATTGCCTTCTCTTTCGATGCCATGCCAACCTGCTCCAGAAAAAGCACCCTCTGACTCCATTGTAAGTGCCAGAAGGGTCAGCGGGCCAGGCTTGCGCTCGTTAGGCTCACTCCTCTGTGGCTCTGGGCTGCTACTGCGGCTGCCGCTGCTGGAGGAACCAGAGCTGGAGGTACTGGGTGAATGTCTAGCTGGGGCCACATCAGGACTAGGTGGGCTCTGTTTAGGGGTGTCAGGTAAGGGGAATGATAACTCTGGAGGTGGGGAGGGAGGAGGTGTTGGCTGGCGGAGTTGAGGAGACAAGAGGGAAGGGATGTGTTGCTGCTGGGGTTGACGAGAAGCACCAGATCTCTCCCTTGCTGTGGGCACTCTGGCTGGCTCTCTGAAGTTTCTCCTTCGAGCGCTGCTGTCCCAGTCATCATCATCACCATCCTCCTCTCCACCCTCGCTATCATCATCATCGCTGTCGCCTGCTACTTCGCTGGATGCAGAACGTCGCTCTTGCCTTTGCTCACCACCAGGAACCCGCATGGCCACAGAGCCGGAGGCTACGTCTACCTCTTGACCTTGCCCTGCATTAACTGAACCAAACAATCCCTCTCCATCAGAAGGGCCAGGTGGCTTGTGCTGGCCAGCTAACACAGGTGTGACATCCTGATCAGGGAAAAAAAAAAAGTTAAACTTTTGTGAGAGCATTGTGACATTTTTCTTACGTGTAAATTTGTTGTCACATATCTTAACAGCTAAAGAAAAAAATTAAAATAAAAATACAAATAAAAAGGTTGTATAATATAATTTGTGGAAGAAAACAGTGCTGCTAACCTGGGTAGGAGGAGGGCACGATGTCCTGTTGTTAACTTCTGCATGGTCCTCTTGTTCTGTTGAAAAACGAAACAAAACAGAAATAAAAATATTTGCATATTCACACACTGAACTGAAATGCAATACACTTTCTTAACCCAAGAATGGAAATTATACACTGCCCATTCAAAAAAAGAAGTCGTCACTCAGATTTAACTATGTTACCTTTAAAAGGTAAGAGCCTACCCATTGGATAATTATGGGCAATGATATTTCAGCCATCAGCAACTTATTTAACCCCAACTTTTGCAGTTGGACTACCATCTCATTTCTTAACCAACTGTATCAAAAGCAAGGTTATAATAGTTTCAGATTTTTATTAGTTTTAGTTTTTATTTCGTTTTGACTTTTTGTTTTCAAATTGAGTTAGTTTTAATGAGTTTTTAGAGCAAATTTTCTAGTTTTTATTGGTTTTCATTTTTTTTTATGCTAAGTTTTAGTTTTTATTAGTTTTAATGTTAGTTTTAGTTTGTTGTTTATTTTTTCTAAATTAGGGTATTTGTCAGGTGCAAAATTCAAAATAATCAGAATAAGCATTGTATAATAAAAACTCAAAAAGATACCATTTTTAAAAACTGTATTAGTAAGAAACATGAACAGCCATTGACAAATCAAATACAACGGGCCAAAAGGCCCAAATAAAAAAATGTGTGCAAAGCTGCTTCTGAGAATGTGTGCTAGGTAAAAATCAACATAACCAACATACTAAAGACACACATCAACATAACATGAATCCATTTAAGAGACAGTTCACAGTCCTTGGCAGCCAGGAGTTTAAAGAAGCTCAATCTAACTAATCATGAACAACCTCAAAAACAAATCACTGCAGCTGATTAACAGTACAGGACCTCACGTTAAACTGGGCATGATAAAGTGAATGCAGTATATTTTAGACACCGAGAGTACACGTGTCTGGTAGAGCACAGAGCCAGCAGCTGGTTCAGATGCTGATATATCAGCTGGATGCTGATGTGCTTTTCTTTTCTATGCTAATGTAAATAACCTGCTGTCCAACACTGTAAACAAAAACAAATTTAAGCCTCTCAAATTCAGCTTTTCAAGATTTTGTGCGTGACTGTGTGTGTGTGTGTGTGTGCAACTGACAGTGTGTCTGTGACTCATGTTCCTTCCCCATGCTGCTTGGCCTGGCTGAAGCTTATCTTTCCGGGGAGGGGGGCAGAGAGGCTACCTGGTCCAGGTACTCCTGGTTAACCTTCTTGTGCAGCTTTTCAAATGGACTTTCAGATTTGTGGTTTTCCTTTCCACATATTGTACCACCTGCTTCTTCTACAAGGCACTTTAGTCTTTGGCATGGTCATAATGAAAGAAATCCCAAATAGGACTCTCCTCGCTTTCTCCTAACTTTCTCCATAGCATCACGCTAGCCGGCACGGGCGGACACGCTGTTGACACGTGACGTCACGGACCTTCAGGTGACGTACGACGCAGACACCTGGCGTAAATCCGGCAAAGCGAAGTAAATAGATGTCATATCAACCCCGAGGGCTTATGTGTGAAATAAATTTACAAAAAAAATAAAACAAAAGACACTTTTGCTTTTATTTTAGTTAGTTTTAGTTCGTTTTGTAAAAGCACAATACAGTTTCACTTAGTTTTTTTTTTTTTTTTTTAACTCTCGTTTTTATTTTTATTTCAGTTAACAAGAATGTTTTTTTTAATTTTAGTTTTCATTTTTGTGTTAGTTTTCTTTAACTATAATAACCTTGTTTAGAAGACATATTCTTTGTTTGTGGAAAAGATGTTAATGTTTCAAAAGGGTCAAATTATTGGCATGCATGAGAAAAAGAAAACACCTAAAGAGATTGCAGAAATTATTAAAATTGGGTTAAGAACTGCCTGACGCATTAAAAAGCGTAATGTTAGTGGGAAACCATCATCTTCAAGGAAGATACAAAACAACAGTGGAACTAAGGGCCATGTTTAATAGTGAAAGTAAGAACATTTCACCGGCACAATGTGAAGAGAACTCGAGGGATCGGAACTAAACAGCTGTGTAGCCATAAGAAAACCGCTAATCACTGAGTTTCATCTGGGGAAAAAGGGTTTGAAATGCTAGGGCACATAAAGATTGGACACTGGAGCAATGGAAGAAGATTATGTGATCTGATGAATCCAGATTTACCCTGTCCCAGAGTGATAGGTACATCAGGGTAAGAAGAGAGGAGGATGAAGTGATGCACTCATCATGCCAAGCACAAGCCAGTGGGGGCAGTCTATGACCTGGGATTGCCTGCTCTCGGTCAGCTCTAGGTCCAGCAACATTATGTGTCTAAAGAATGAGGTCAGCTAACCACCTCAATATACTGAATTACCAGGTTATTCCATCAGTGGATTTTTTTTTCTTCCCTGCTTGCACAGGTATATTCCAATATGATAATGCCAGGATTCATTGGGCTCATACTGTGAAAGAGTGGTTCAGGGAGCATAGGAAATCCTTATCACACATGGACTTACCACCACAGAGTTTGGAACTGACCATAAAATAAAATATTAAAGTGTGTCTTTTTTTGGACAGGCAGTGCATTATTACAGTACTTTATTAAAGCGGAAAATTAAGTAAATAAAAGATAAAATAGATTAAAAACTAGCAGCATAAATCTATGAAAGTTGCTCTATAGCAGTGCAAAAAGTTTGGCTGAAACCTTTAGGAACATCATGAACGCACTGATGTATTTGTATCCTGAGCAGTGAGAGACCCTTACAGCACTTACCATTTGTTTCATATGCTTCACGAGCCTCTCTCTCCAAACGCTGCCTCAGGAGCTCTTGTTGCTTGGCCAGATATTGCTTGATAAAACTGTTCTGGCTCATTTCTTCACCAATCTAAAGACAGAGTGAAAAGAATGTGCAAGCTACTAAAGCAAACTATTTGCAGATATTTACAAGAACAGTGATCATTCATATGATTCATTCACCATAATAAAGAGATTGTTACTTAAGAGGCTTCAGCCTTTGAATGAATGGAAAAAAATTCAAAGACTCTTACCTGAGAGTTTGGCTGCAGTCCAACATGAGCAGTGGAAGTTCTCTGCAAATTCTCCAGCATGAGAGCCTGTTATTGAGACCAGAGGCTTTATTAATGCAGTATAAACAGCAGGGGGATCTTCTTCCATAGACAATGTGGTTACAACATTTTATTCACTCAGAACTTTTTATATATGTCAACAATTACTCATATCCTTTACAGTGTTCTGAGTTTGTGACTGCATGCCATCAACATAAGGCCATGTTGCTCAATGACAACTATTACTGAGCAACACTGCCTCTTCTCTTTTAATAATGTGAGATTTATTGAGTTTTGACATGTAAATGCTTACAATGGAAAGCAGCCTGAAAGCCAAAAGAAGATATGCAACAAATATTCTTGGTCAGAGATAAACCAGCAAGATCGGGGGAATGATGGTCAATCCAACCATAATAGTAAAGAAAACTCTTAAATTGTGGTGGAAAAACAACACAGGTTGGTGATTGAGCTTTCTTAAATTTAGCATATTATAGAAATTAAATACTTTTCTTCTTTTTTTTTTTAAATCGAAATGTAACACGAACATTTAACACGAAATGTCATGCAGTAAATCTACTGGGACATTGGTACTGGAAAATAAAACAATTTAGATGTACAATTTAAAATTGATAGGACAAATGTTACCTATCTGTGCAATCAATTTATAAGTGTCTAGGACAGTCATTGACAACGTTGCTTATCAATAAAATACTGATGCTAATTCAATTAGCATCTGACATAGTGCAATTCAGGGGGGCTAATCTGTGTTAAAATGTTAAAAGGATAGCCAAACGTCCATGGGGGAGAAGGTTAAATATTTGTTAAAATGTAAACAAACTTGCTCACACTTGACCCATGATAGCTCCCGTACCAAGGCGACCATTTGTAAATCTGTCTAAATGTGTCAGTTCAGAAAAAAAATGCGTAAAAGAGCATTAACACAAAGAATTAGCTTTTACAACAACAATACAAAAAGTAAAACGTGCATATCAATAATCACGTAGCAAAACTCATGCACACCAACTGTGTTCATATCGTTAAGGGCAACATACTGTACATATACATATACTGCAAGCCTATCGCTAAGGCCACCGCTCAACTCACTGCGTTAGCCAGGTAAGCTAACAGGCTAACAAGACAACATCAAACAAACACAGTTTACGATAAGCTATGAAGTTGGGTGAACTTCTGTTCTTTCTGTGAGTTAGACAGCTCTGCACGGCCAAAACAGCGCTCAATCGCGACACAAAACAAACAGGCATTTTTCAGCAGAATGTCAATCTCGAAAACTCTTGTACTACGATCGCCAGAAACCGTCAGTTGTCGGCCCTCGAGAGCGAGCATCAACCAGTCTCATCGTTAACGCTATCTCGCGGCAACTGTGTTGTCCCTTTTCTACCGCAAATCTTACCCCTTTGAGTCTTTTAATGAGAGCATTCTTCTGTCCGCTTTTCGATAGTCCCCTCTCCTCAAGAGCTGCTTTTAAATCCGCCACTCGAAGGGACTGGAGCGGTCTCCCGTCCAGCGTAACGTCTTCGAGGTCCGCCATTTTCCGTTCCTCTAGTCGGTTCCCAGCTAGAGCGACGCCTTCCACCATCCAGCGTCATCAACGACGACTTCCGCTACACCCAACATCAAAATCCTTACATTTACTATGCGTAAAATTAATATTCAGTTAATTTTAATATATTATATGTACATTGCTTACAAAACAACTGTTTATCGGATAAACTCTATCGGTTAATAGAAACTTTGCGCAAAGTTAGCGCAAACTTGACTTCCTGCACAATAAAGCTAATTGACTGCGACTGCTTCCTGTATATGTATGTTAGCTAGACTAGCATTACTAATGCTAAGCAACATCCCGCTCAAGCATCGCTTAGTTTTTATTTTATTTTTACTGGCCCTTGTAAAATCAAGTTGTTAAGCTAGTCATTAAGAAATGTTGGCATTAAAGATAGATTGGCTTTCTTGTTTCAACTACACGTAAACCATACAGAGACAAGAGGATTCTCTTGGACACTTGTATTGTTAACGAGCAGCAGAGGAACAACAAACTTTTTTGTTTGTTTTGTTTGTTTTATTTTTTTTAGGGCGAAACAAACTTTCTATAGATGTCGTGGTTCAGTCAAGTCAGTCAAGGCTCAGATCAACCGCAGCCCACTGACAGCCAAAGATTTTTAGCCACAAACATCCTTGGTAATCCGACAGGGGGATCAGCCACCCAGGCAGGAACCCACGGTGGGGCTGGTCTCTTCACACCGAGTCCATCCGACTTTCCATCTGCTCCTCGTGGTACAGCCAGCCCTCTCAGTCTTGAAAACCTGTCCTGTGCATCTCCGAGTGCAGGTCAAGTTAGAGAGCCGGAGCCCATTTCCTACGTAACCCTCCAGGAGCAGCGGTGTATCCTGAGCTGGTTTCAGGGCTGGACAGCAATTCAGAGGGAGCGATTCTTGCAGGACCTTTTGGGCAAAGCTGTGCCAGGCAAAGTGTGCACCCTTCTAGACTCACTCAGTACACTTCAGGTACTTTCTGTACTGCCACGTAGACACGTATAGAGGATAGTTTTTTATCCTGTAAAGATTAACCGATGCATTCTATATTGTTGTTATCTGACAGGTCAAAGACAGGTTACCCAACATCTTCGAATGCCAGCTACGCCTGTGGACCCAGTGGTTTGAGTCATGGGGAGAAGATGACCGGAATCATTTTCTGCACATGCTGGAGGAACGGGACCCGGAATTTGTTGCCCACTTCTACAGGAGTGTGGCTGGCACCGCAGGAATAGACTGAACAATGTTTACATTTCAATCAAGCGATCAAGGTGGCATGTGGTAGAGAATGCATATTCTATTATTGGAGAACTGTGTTTAAATTGTGATAAAAACAAATTTTCACTCAGTATAAGCTTTTTTGTTTGTTTTTCGTACAAAGATTTTTACAGTTTCTCAAGGGCTCCATCATACAGTATACTACATTTTAGTAAAGTTTATCCTGGCTGACACTGTGTGTCTGGAAACATTGTTATAATTTTGAAATGAACACTTGGAAAAAATCATCCTTTTTTTTTTTTTTTTTTTTTTTTTTTAATACATCTGGAATAATATGGAGTAAATGGTATATTTCTATACAATGGTTTGTCTAAAATGTGGAACAATAACTCAATAAATGAAGTCTTCTTGACTTAGTGGATTATTTTATTTTCCAACATTCACAATGACCAAAACAATGACCACATAGAACTTGTGCTCCTTATGATATCCAGTTAGTTGATCCAGGAGAAACTAAAACAATTGGACTTGGAAATTCAGTATCCTCAACGCAATAATTAATAAATGGATAGATTTTGTCTTTAAATGTTTGACCTGAAAAAGTATACAAATGAGATCTAGATCCAGCATCATAAAAAGAAATCTCTCCCACTTTATAGTCCAACAAGATACCCAGTGTAAGAGGGTGCAAAGCAACATCAATACCAACAGGTCTTATGTTAAGAGCCTTCAGCTGACCCAGTTTGTTCAGAATTATGCTCCAGTAACCATTTGCCGGCTTGAATGACAGGGATCCCTTTCGTGGAGCAGATTCACTGATCATCCCAATGTGGTAACAAGTCTTCCCAGCTACAGACACCTCCCAGTAATGTCTGCCATGGGAGAAACCTCTTTCACCCATGACGCCAAGAACCACATCAAACCTGCCTGGAAGCTCGGGGACTTGTAACATGAACTCATTGGTAGATACTTCAGTTTTATCTTCAGACAAAACAATTCTTGGGTGAGCTGTGTTTGGATCCATGGTCATCTTTGCTGTGAACAGAGAAATGCAGATTATGAGTATCTTTATTTAATCTTTGTTCCAAGGTATGTCATGTAAAATTTAACATATCAAAAGTGTTAGTTAATAGAAAAAAATAAAAGAAACTTTGACACAGTTTCATTGTTTTGTATATTTTTCTTGTGACTCTTTTCCACTTTGAAGATTTACTGTATAGGTTTGAGTTGGTTAAACTAAAAAAAAAGAGTCTGAATGCAGAAAAAATAAAGAAATTCAGTCATTTTTGTGGGTGACTCACTGGCAAAGATGGTTTTATCTTCCACATCACCTTGTTTCCTCAGAAGATCTAAAGAAATGATAAGAACAGTATATTTTTTTGCACACTACCTTTTGGATGTTACTTATAAATCTTCCTAAAGTTGCTCTGATTTAGCTGCTTTCACGTTGAGATAAAACAGTATGAATTACATATTTAATCAAGAATCACATCAGCAGTTACAACTTTTCTTCCATCATATTTAAACAAACTACTAATTTAGTGAGCAAACATTTTCATTAAGTTAAACATACTGTTGTAGTTTTCCTGCAGTTTGTTTTTCTCCTGGCTCTGTTCCTCAAGCTGCTGCTGCACTCGTTTGAGGGCAGCATCCTTCTCCCGCAGCTGATGGTGGAGACGGTCCGCATCCTCCTGGCTTTGATGCAGTTGTCTTTGTAGGTCTGTTCGTTGAAATATTTACTTAAAATCTTTCCTCAAACAATTCAGTGGATCTCAAAGAGAGGTATGTGTGTGTAGTTTGAGGATCTCACCTTCACATTGGGTGTTGACAGAGCAGCACGTTTCCAGGTCTTGGACCTGTTGCTTTAAGTCTGACAGGAGGAGAAAGGTTGAGATTTAGAGAAACACCAGCTAATATAAAAAGAACCAACAGATGAAGAGTCAAATTGCAAAGAGACAGTTTTGACCTTTCTAAGAAATATATTTATCGGCTTATTGGTTGAGCAGTGTGACAAGATGTCCTGTGTGAACAGCTGGAAACAGTAAAGCAATGAAAGTGGAATCAGGTACAAAATCATTCTATTTATTAAATATAAATTGGACCAGGGGACTCTCACTATACTACTGTCGAGCAGCCCAGCCTCCACCAGCAGCAGCCTCTCAAATGAACAAATGGCTACAGTTTATCTCCTCTACTGCTCTGAGCTTAAGTGTTGCAAATATGTATATATATATATATATATATATATACATATTCATTTATGGCACATATCTGATTTCTCGCAGGGCTATGTAAACACAGAAATCCAATTATTAACTGCAATTTTCAAATCTGATTTGTGCCATTTCAGTATGTGGTCGCAAAATAGAAAACTGTTGCATGGCTATCCAGTGCTTGAGGATGCTTATGTTGGATTTGATTTGGGTTTTGCCCTGTGATGAGCTGGCGACCTGTTCAGGGTGTACGTTGCTTCTTGCCTGCTTATAGCTGGGATAGGTTCCAGCTTCCCTGCAGCCTTGAACTGAACTAAGCAGTATAGAAAATTAATAAGTTAATGATTTGGGTTTTTGCTTATTAGCAAGCACTGAGCATTGCTGACATAAAACTACTACAGCACTGCTAGCATTAGCTGCTAGAACCTAGCCAACTAGCTTTTCTTGATGTTCTTATTTATTTCCAATTTAGCTGGACAAATGACTGCAATCCTTTTGAGCTAAATGTGATTGACAGATTTGCTGCGATAGGTTAAATTTCAGAATTGTTGATGGGTGTCAGTTTAACCTCTGGAATGAGCTCATCCTCCAGAGCTGATACTGTTGTTGATAAAATGACATAAAGCTAACTTAAAGGTGCACATATATGCACTTTCATTAATGTCATGTTCACATGAAAGTCAGATACAAGACAACTGTATTCTGATTGAGAAATATCAAATCTGCTCTGTATTGAATCAGAACTGTACTGTGAAATTACTGAAATGTTGTAAAAGGTTAAATCTACAGAGTTCACTCACTTTAGCTTTAAACTTTCAATTGAAATGTTAATGTGCTTACTGCTGTAACATGAATGCTCAGATAATTAGGGGGTTATAACTATGGTTTCTTTTGGGATGTTTCTGTTGCCTGCTCAATATTAGCATTGGGAGCTGGTAGAGTGTGCTCTTCATGTACTTCACCTCAACAGATTACAAGCTGTGCTGGTTGGATAGCAGATCCCAGAGAAATATGGGCTGAATTTGAACCTTATCTTAAATCATTTCCTTTTTAAAAAAAAATTTAACAACTTTTTACTAATGACTTTAGCAAAAAAACAAAAAACAAAACAAAACAACAAAAAAAAACAAACAAAAAAAAAAACACGTGTGTCTAAATATAAAAACATGTTTACAAGATGTTGCTCTGTACAATGCATACCTGTATTTGTGTTTTCAAGTTTTTTATTCTTTTTCTGTTGTGTTTGTAGCATTTCTTCCAAATCTGAAAAAGAGAGAAAAACATAACTGCATAAAAAACCTGAATAGATTTTTTATTTTTTTGCCAGCAGGATTTTTTTATTAAAGTATGAGGGCTGCAGGATGTAGGCTTTTGGAGATAAGCGGTGTCATCATGATGTGGGACAAGTCTGAAAATGACAAGTCTTTATCTCAATACAGATCAGACTCTATGTGGCAAAATGACAAACCGGAGATATTATTCTCTTTCGCTCGTCTCTTAGCGGCATCTTGCTGAGTCTTTTTCAGCTGAGCTTTCAGATCAAGGATGTCCGTAACTGGCGGAAACAAAAACACAATTGGAATGTTATTTGTGCTAACATACAGCGGAAAATATGATCAATTAAAGAGTAAAATATGTCCATACTCAGTTTAAAATTTTCTGCATCTTGAGTCTTGAGTCGCAGCTGACTGTCTTCAAGTTGGCCCTTTGTCACAGTGAGTTTTCCTTTAAGCTCTGAAAGCGATTTAAAAATGAGTGAAATACACAATTATGAAATTTAAAAAATGGCTGTGATTTCCTTTGTGTATTTTTCTTCTTTACCTGCAAGATTCTCAGCATAAGACTGTTTCAGCATTGTTATTTCATCCTCCAGTTCTGGGATTTTATTGTGAAGTTCTACAATCTGAGCCGCTGAAAAACACAATTCAAATTATCTATTTCTGATGCTTTATCATCAGAAAATCCTCATTACTCAAAATCATTTACTTTTGTTCCCTTTAAAAAAAAGATAAATCTAAATAAATGTAACTTACACAAATTAGAAATCCTCCTGTCACTTGTACCCAGCAAGTTGGTTTTTAATTTGATCTGATTTCTGATGTTTTCCAGTTCAGCCTCCAGGTCTTTAAAAAGATAAAAAACAACAACCAGGTATGTTTTAGGTCCTGAAATTATTTGATGATATAATTAATGTATTGTTTTTTTAAATTGCCTACTACACCCTACCTCTAATTTTCTGGGCTTCTTCCTTCAGTTGGTTCTCTTCTTGCTTCTTCAGTCTGGCTATTTCATCTTGTTGAGTCAAGATTTGTAATGCTAACAGAAAAAAAAAGTTGGATTAGAGAAATCATTTGGATTAAAAACACACAATGGTACATTTATTTTCACAGTACTTACTCAGTTTTGTGTTTTCGTTGTCTTTGTCTTGAATCCCGTCGATCAAGTTATTGAGTTGATATTGGAGGGCTGCAGACAAGAGATGAGGAAAAGCATAATTTTATTTCCTTTAAGCAAATGTTCTAGTTTTTTCTGTTTTAGTGTTATGTTAATGTACATGTAGTCCAGACACAGAATGTTTCTTTAACTAACCTTCAATCTTTGTGTAGTCTGTCTCATTTGCTGGCACATTAACCAGCTTCTCAATCTCCACTTGAATGGCAAGAATCTGAAGAACTGAGAGAGTTGAACACCTTTAATTCACTTTACATCCTTATCACACATAAACTTCTATAGAATTGATTCTTTTATTTGCTTGTTAATCAGGTTGCACTCACTTCTTTGTGCTTGAGAACTTCGCTCTTTCAACTCGTCTGTCTTTTTCTTCACTTCTTTAGTCTTTTCATCTATAATTTTTTGAAGAGCTGCAAAATACACACAGAACTTTCCTTCAGCTGGTTTATTCATTGTTGACCTGCGCAGCAGATCTTTGATAGACTCTGTTTATGGTAGCTGACAAATGTCCGAAAAAAGACCTCACCATCAGCCTTGGATTTGGATACAGAGTTTTGCAGTTGCTTTTTCAGCTCCTCCAGCTGCCCAGTTAGTGTAGAAATCTGAAGACCTGACAGAATGAACAGACTGAAGTTTAATATTCAGGGGTTTTTTTCACGATTGAGGTCGTTGAATGGTAACATACATAAAACTCCAGGTGGTGCAAAACAAAAAACACTTACCAAGTGAAATAACAGTGTCAGATTTGGTAGTCAGTTCTTCAATTTTGGCGTCGATATTATCCTCCAGGTCTACAAAAATAAATGAAATACAACTTTTGATCTAACTACAAAATCCCCTACATTAAGCATGGTTGGTATGTGTCAAAGACAACAAAGACTCACCTTTAATTTTCTGCTCATATGCAGAACACTGCGTCTCAGTTTGGTTCAGACTGTTCTGCAGAGCTTGAAGAAAAAAAAAAAAAAAAAAACAACTCATAAATAATTTATTCCTACTTCCTTCTTTATTTTTTTATCGCAAAAAACAGAATGTGCCAGAACTGAACTTACATTTGATCAAAGCCTGATTGCGAATGTTCTCCTTCTCTTTAATCTTCAGCTGTTCCTGCAGCTCTATAAAAATGTTAAGCAGGGAAGAGCATGATTTAAATGTCAGAGCATGATTAGACACAACATCAGGCCCTTGTAATAAATGCGTGATCTCGTTATTGTAAGTATATAATGAGAAGAGATTTTGGAATAAAGTCATAAAACATAAACTCAATTCATTGATTAGCAGATGTTACTGAGTGATATTACAGAATTATTAGTGAAAATTATTTACAACATATTTTCAACAATAAAAAGGGAAAAGTGCACACTCACTGGAAACAGTAGCTGAGCTAGTTTTGCCTTCAGTTTCCTTTTCCCTTTCGATTTTTCTGAGTTGGGTTTGCAGATCAGTGATGGTCAAAACTGACAACACAACATGTGATGAAGGGCACGTTAGATCATTTCAGCATTATAAACTACAGACAGCATTTATCTCCTTACTTACTCAGTTTAGCATTTGTCTGGTTCTTCTCATTCAGCTTATCGACAAACTGCTTCAGGTCGCTCTCCTTGGCTTTAAGCTCATCTGTGAGCTCTGATGCAAGGAAATTCAAAGGCATTTTTTAGTCATATGCAGGCAGTCAAGATACTTAACAATAGTTTCATACTGTAAAACTTAGCCATAAATCCCACTATTCCTGAATTTGTTTCCTGAGTCTATCTGTCAGTTCTTTCTGGTATCATGTCCAGTCTTTCCCATATCTGTATCCTTAAATGAAACAATAAACTCACCTCTATTTGGATAATACACTAAAAGTCAACCAGAGATACTTACCGGTTACCCTGGTGGTTTGTAGTAGCTCCTGGTTTGATAGAAGATCCTGCAGATACTTCACCTGACTCTGAAGCGTTATAATTTTCAACACTGAAACACAACAAGACAGGAAAAAGAAATCTTTTTCAACTGCAACAGATACTGTGATATAATCCAAACTGGGCAGGAACATTTAACTGATTTTTCATACTCACTCTGTTTGATGTTGTCTTGAACTGTGCTGTCGAGTTTATCGATCTGACTGTCCAGTTTCTTTTGCAAGGCTGTGAAAAAGTAGATTGCATTTAATGTAAAGTATATTTAAAGATTCATGGTTTGATTTTTTTTCCCCAAAAAAGTAAAGTCTGAGTTCAGTTTTTATCATTATAAAATACCATTTATTTCATCGGTGGTCCCATTGTTAAACTTATTCTGGAGGTCCCATATATTATTCTGCAGCTCAGTGATTGTCAAAACTGAAAAAAACACAAGCACATAGTAAAAGTTAGGCCACTGTTATATCCAACATATTATCTCAGTTGAAATGATTTTAATTAGTTATTTTGCTTGATCATGAGGAAACAAAAAGTCTCTTAGTATTTGAGGAATTCATTACAACATCTCAAGAGACTCTGAGATAAATAAAACAAAATACAAAGAAAAAAAGAAAATTATTAAATTAATTAGAAGAAAAAAAGACTTAAAGTTAGTGAGCGATGGTGGGAAAAAGTGAAACTATTCTAAACTTGAGAATGATTTATATAAAAGCCTCAGACTATACATTTAACATATGACTGTGTGGGTGGCAACAAAGCTAAAAGTGTAATAAATTAGATTTATATAGATCATTTGTAACCCAAATGATCACATGTATCACAGATGGCTCACTTATTTGTGGGTTGGCAGTAAGTTTTTGTGTCTCTGCAGTCTTGGAGTTCAGTTCTTCTTGCTTTTTTTGCAGTTGCTTCTGCAGGTCTGTGAAAGAAACAGTGAGAAACTGGAGCTACAAATGTGATTTAAAAATGCCATTCAAGTATTTCAAAAGTTTTCACTGATGAAAGAAATGCAAATGCAAAAAAAAAGGAGAGAGGCTGTAAATTTACATCTCCAATGTTAAATAACATGGAAAAACATGAGATTGTGTGAATGCATATTTAGTTTTTTATATCCTTTTAAAGCCCGATTTTAACAAAATCTATTAATTAAGTGTCTTTTACATTACATTACAGTCATTCAGCTGACACTTTTATCCGAAGCAATAACCAGTAGCATTAAGGGTCTTGCCTAGGGACCCAACTGGAGGGTGTTATTATTTCTCCCCTGGGGGATTCAAACCATGGTCTCCCACATGGGAAACTGATGCTCTACCAATTGAGCTAACCATACGCCAATTTAAAGCTGGTAAGTCAAAATTATTGTATTGCATTCTTGTATATTATTATTGTATCCAGCAGGGGGCAGAAGACAAGTATCAGATTGTGTACAACAGGTTTTTAGTCAAGTTTTTACCATACAGTGATGCAAGTCTCAGAAGCTGTATCTATCAAATATGATATATACAGCATTAAAGGGTTAAGTTGTTTTTTTTTTAATTGTAGCTAAGAAATAAAGCTACATTTCATCTGAATGCCAGTGCAGTAATCTGTGCAAATCAAAGATGTCATTTAAGTTCACAAGTTTAAGTTTTCCCAATTCCACAGATCCACTGCACATTTGAAGCTTCCACTGTTTATTATGACCACCGTTACTCACTTAAAATCAAGTCTTTATCGTCTGAGGTTGAGATCTGCTCCTTCAAAGCCTTTATTTCACCAGCCAGGTTTAATATGCTCAGAACTGTCATTAACAAACATAAACAGATGTCAATGCACAGTAAATCAAACAATGAACTAGATGTGAGATTTTTGTTCAGTGAAAAAACAAAGACAAGTACAAGCTGTGTTGCACCATGACTCACTCAGTGCTCCCTTGACGTTATCAGTTCTGCTCAGTTCTGCAATCTTCTTTTCCAACTCTGTCTTTGTGTCTGATAAAAACAAGCATATAAATCAAACCAAATATGTAACTTACTGTAAATGAGCAGAGGATTGAGCTGAAGTCAGCTTAACAGCTTACATGTATGTCTGTCCTCCAGTGATGAACACTCCTCGCGTGTCTGCCTCAGCCTCTCCTGCAGATCTGATTTTGGAAAAGAAGAAATTAAAACTCTCATCTGAAATAACTGATAGTACAGACAGTTCTTTGTAACTGGAACTCACCTGTTATTTCAGTCTGAGCTTTAGCAAAGTTAGTTTTATATGTCTGGAGCAGAACCAAGATATCTGGTATAAAACAAAGAAGCATTGTGATCAATAATCCTTTATGCCTTATGTGTAAGTAATAAAGTAATTAAACAAAATGATGGGATTGTTTCATTATCATTAATAAAACATAAGAAGAGAGACGCTCACCCTGGCTTTGACCTGTTGATGTTGTGTGCTGCTGCTGTCTCAGCTCTTCCATGATGCTGATGATTTTCATGACTGGTCAAAGTAAAAGAAAAGACTCATCATCCTGCTATGTTGAACTTCATATTTTGACTTGGTATAACATCGATAAGGGCAGAGATCAGTCTGAGTCTGAGTCCCCCCTTCTTGTACTCACTTGGTTGTGCCAGTGCATAGTTCGCTGCCTCCAGCTGTCTCTGTAAAGCTTCCACCCGCTTCCTCTCTGTTTCCAAATTAACTCGTATCTCTAGGATGAAAAGAACAACTCTTCACACCTTTCTGTCTTTGCTGTTCATTTAGCTACAAGATTGGTGCATTATTGTGTCAAGTTCACTGATTTAAGCAGCAGATGTGCTCATTTACCTGTGAGTGAGGCCTCCAGTGTCTGTCTGGTGGTCATTATCAAATTTGCTAAACCATCCACCTCACCCTGCAGCTTCAGAATTTCTCTGGCTGAAGACAAATAAAAGAGGTTGGATGGTTAATGCAAACATAAAGGCAACACCTACTGAAAGAATAATGCATGTTTTTAAACTGCACACTCACTAAGTTCTTTGTTATTTTCATCTCGATTCAGCTGCAAAATCTTCTTTTTAAGTAGCTCAACCTTTTGCCTCCATTGTCTCTGGCCATCTGAAAAGAGACGCAAAAACTCGAGCTGCACAGTTTGAGATGTGAAATGAGGTACAAATGAGAAACAAAGCCCTGGTACAAGGCCTCTTTATGCTAAGTACAGGACATACCAGCAGTGGATGTCCTGGATTTCTCAATGTAGATGCTGATCATTTTCTCCAACACTGTGATCTTACTACGTACAGAAATCAGCTCCAGCACTAGAGGGCCGATAGAAAATGTGCAACAGGTGACGCTTGATAATGAACCTCATTAAGGACGTACTGTCAGATATAGTAAGATTATGATACTGACCAGCGGAGACAGCTTCGCCTTTGCCTTGCAGCTCACCGATTTTCCTGTCAAGTTGTTCTTGGAGACCTGATGCAGATAAATATAAAGTATCATAAAGTATAACAAAGAACTAGAGTGGACTGGATTTTATTGTGTATTTACCAAATTTATCCAATTTTTTACAAAAGAAAGTTTATAATCTTGATCTAACATGTTACAGTTCAGTCTTTGATATTCATGTGGCACGAAGTGAGTGCAGTTTACCCAGAATTCTCTTATCGGGCTGAAGAACAGATTCTTTATTTGACGCTTCTTGTTGTAAATCCCAGATCTGACTTTGCAGCGACATTATCTGTAAAACTGAACATAACCATATAAATATTTAGGGTTGAGTCTGCAATAAAAAAATAGACAATCATCTTCCACTCAGCTGCTCCACAAATTTACTTTTTTAAGAAAAGAAACATACTGAGGGTGGCGCTTGCATGTTTTTTTTCAATTTCCTGTTTCTTGACCAGCAGTTCATCAGTCTTTTGTTTCAGTTTCTTCTGCAGATCTGTGTGACATGAGTTTGGAAACAAGATATTGTAATGCAACAAGTGAGCACGATATATCACATCAAAAGGTAGAGATTCTGCCAAAATATAAACAGCATATCAACAGCACCACTCACCTGTGATATCAGTACTTTCAGTAGAATTAGTAGCAAGTCCAACTTTCTTCTGCAGACCACTCACTTCCCTGGTGAGCATTAAGATCTTCAGCACTAGAAAAGACATTCAACTTTAGAATGCAAAGCAATGATGAACAACAGCAAGCGATTCTGATACATAAGTGACCTTACTTTCAGATATTTCAGTCTCCGTCAATAACTCCAGCTGCTGATTCATTTTCGTCAGTAGTTGGGCTTCGTAAGCTGTCAAGAAATGACATTATGCATTTACTCATGGAAAACATCTTCATTGCTTGTTTGTCATGCATAGTGTAGAATTTATCAGCAAAGTCTTACAGCCAGCTACAGCCGACGCCGTTGAGCTGCATGTAGCGAGTCTCATTTGCAGCTCCCTGACCTCCCGCCGCAACCCAAAGGCCACTTCATCTGTGACAGAGTGGGCAGGTTATATCTCATCAGAGCAAGAAGATGCCCACCAGTCACTTTGTGGCTTTAAAGAATATTTACTCACCTAGATGGTTGCTGCGGCGAGTTGCTTGCTGAAACTTTGTTTTCAAGGATGCCAGTTCTTCTTTCAAACCTGACAAAGAAAAGGCGAGTTGGCAATGACAGTGAGCTGGATGAATAATGGTCTACACAGCATTTGAACCACTGTGCGCATTTGTAATGTGGATCTTTTTCTTTACTAGCTTTGTCAAAAGTACTGATCACAAATCAATAACACACAGGGGCTACTTTGCTGTACATATTGTTAGGGATAGGTCTTACCAGTGCAAAGTCGGACATTAACTGACTGTGAACAAAAACACACAAAAACATGTTCTGGATTAAAAACGTGAATTAAAAAAAAAAAACAAAAAAAAAACAGATATTGAAATAAGATCATTACATACCGTTATGCTGACATTTGTGAAATCAGTTCCACCAGGTAAAGTTATCTGAGGTGAATGACAAAAAAATATATTTAAAAAAAAGAAATACTACTACTGCTACTACTACTAATACTACTACTACTACTAATAATAATAATAATAATACAGTATATGTCATTATTTGCATTCTCTATTTTTTATATTGCTAAATATTTATTAAGTCAGAGTTATGCAGACTTACTGGGATCTTTGAAAGGATTTGGTCTAATTCTGGGTTTCCCGTTTTACTGATGAAATCTCCCAGAACTGTTTCCCCCTCATGATCTGGGACTTAAAAGAAAATGGAAAGTCAAAAGCTTAACATTAAAAACAATTCCTAGTCTCAATGAATGTTTCATGTTGCAGTGTACTAACAGACAGTACTATAGATGATGCTCCTTACCATTCCTGTTGTCAGATGTATGAAGGACACAGCTGAGAAGTAGGGGGACCCAAATGAAGTGAGACCCTCCAGCCATTTGCTTGTTCACTGTCATGAAGCTGCTCTCTTGTTTTAGCAGCAGCAGCACTCTTTATATTGAAACAGATTGATCAATGTACGTGGGTTGTGCAGGCTTCCAAGAAAAGGAGGAGCAAACAAAGGTCTAAATTTCCCAAAAGGCTAAAAGATAAGAGGTCGCTTCCTTTAAACATATGAAGCAATACAAACACTAATTTAAAAAGATACATGTAAAAATGTAAAACCAGAACATCCAACAACAATATATTAGTAGGTACTGGACAGAAAGATGAAGCTACATTCTTTACATGAATGCTGCTATTTATTAATGCACTAACATCCAACAAAAATAATCATAGTCAAAGTACGAGTAAGCCGACATCTAAATATCAGGTAAAAACTATGCAGACTAGCAGAAAGATATCTCGTCCACATTTAAGGTAATGAAGGTGTTAAACTTCTTTTTTTTTACTTCTCACAGCAACAAAACTAAATAAAGACCTGAAACTGAGGCTGTTGAAGATCAGGAGAAAAAGAATGAGGGTTTTTTTTTTATCATGAGGTGTCTGATTTAATCTCCAAGCTCCAGAGTCTACCAGTTAAACTAACATTTGTGTAGAGCAGGGTTGGGCAACTCAGGTCCTCAGGGGCCACAATCCTGCAGGTTTTCGATGCTTCCATGCTCCAACACACCTGTCTAAAAATATTGAATCATTATGCAAAACTTCATAGGCTGTTGGATCCATTTCATATGAGTCAGGTGTGTTGGAGCAGGCAAACATTGACAACCTGCAGGACAGCGACCCTTGAGGACCAACTTTGGACACCCCTGGTGTAAATTCTAAACCGTGCCCTTCCCCCTCAATATGTTCCTCACTTTTATAGTTAGTCTCTGGATAAAAGAGTTTGCTAAATGAATACATTCTAATGAGACTAAGGGTGAATCCCATTTCACCCCTTAGCCCTTCTCCTCCGTTTTGGCCGTTCACGTGTAGGGGTAGGGGTGTCCCAATTCCTTTTAGGACAGAGGGGTAGGGGTAAGGGGTAGGGCTATATACCCCTTCAAACGAAGATTTTTCAGAGGCCCACTTGAAACGGAGGGGTATGAAAAATCTCCTGTTCTATATGAGAAAGCAAGTGTTTCTACGCACATCACGCTTTCTTGAGGTGCAGGGCAACACACACACAAAAAAAAAGCCACAGAGAAAAAGAGAGTATAATAGCACACACAATTAATTTTAATTGCATGCAAAATTCGTACATTACGTCCCACATATGCCTGTCGATAAGCAATAAGTCAATTAATTGCACTGTAACGAAAAAATGAGCGCAACAAGTTTGCCGCCGCGATAGTTTTTATTATTCCCCTCATCTTACTTCACCATAGACTGTGTATGACATCAGGTTTCACTGTGGAGTATCTCGACTGAACGCTCTTGTGGAGTGATCTCTCTCATGTCATATTTGACGGCAGCATGTTGCGGCACGAGACCGTAGTGAACCACTAACCTGTGCGAGCCGGTACGCTGCATTTGTTTACAGGGCTACTCTCACGCATCGGCCTTTAGACTCACGCGTTTAAAGTGGCTTATTACGCTCTCACGCTAAACTTCTGATTTCTCACACTGGAATACACATCAAGAGCAATGCCAGCTAACGGAGAGGTTCTAGAGGATTCCCAGTGGGCCGCATTACTTTTGTGCCGGTGTCCCGGCGTATATGTCAAAAAGACGCAGCGTCGCGTTGCAGCAGCGGTTCGCTCACCGCTCATAGATCAGACTGATACGCAGTGATGAGGGAGATATTTCAGCTTCACAAACAGCAACGATGCACAATATAGTTTTTCCTAGTATTTTTTAAATACAGCCGGCAGTTTTGATGGTTTTTCCTGTTTGTGCCCCATGTTTAATATTTTTTAATATATTTATTGTTTTTTTTTAATTTAGTTTCTTCCAGTTCCTGTGTAAAATGTTCTTTAGTGACTACTGATGACGTATGTGACTGTTGAAGGGGTGTCCCAATTCGTAGGGGATGACTTTTCAGCCCTACCCCTTCTAGCTCTGTTTTAAGGGGTAAGGGGTAAGGGGTAGGGCCAAGGGGTGAAATGGGATTGGGCCTAAGAGAACTCATACGGACACATTTAAAGTCCACTTCTTTAATTAGATGAATTGGAATAAGTGGTATAGAAAAAGGATGAATGAATAAAAATAAGCAACTCAGTAAATGAGAACCTCAAATTGACAAGCATCATTTACGTATGTTGACTTACAGAATAGTAGCATTTATAAATACAAAAGCAAAAAAATGACCAAAAATAGTAAAGGGAGGAACAATAATGCCTTTACACTGCAGCACCTAACATAGTAAGTTTATAACAACTCTGATTTTTGTCTGGGATGTACACATTTATTAACATTCTCAATTTCTTTCCTTTAAAAAATGATAATTGGCAGTAACAGTGTCAATGTACTGCTTGGGTGCTTTTAACAATAAAAAATAATCTAGGTTTGTTTGGGCATTTGGTCTGAAAGCTTCCAAATACTGTAAGTAAGATTGTTCCCTGTCAGGAATAGTTAGTCTAGCCAAAGTATGAGGAAACCACTGCCTGCCTGCCAAATAAAATTAGTTTTTCAGCCTTTCAGTCTCGGACAGGTGTTCATCATAAAATTAGAATATCATGAAAAATTTTATTTCAATAATTCCATTCAAAAAGCGAAACTTGTATATTGTAGACACTCATTCCTCACAGACTGACATATTTCATAATATATTTCTTTTATTTTTGATGATTATAACTGACAAATAATGAAAACCTCAAATTGAGTATCTCAGAAAATTAGAATATTACTTAAGATCGATACAAAAAAAGGATTTCTAGAAATGTTGGCCAACTGAAAAGTATGAACATGAAAAATATGCGCACGTACAGCACTCAATACTTAGTTGGGGCTCCTTTTGCCTGAATTACTGCAGCAGTGCGACGTGGCATGGGGTCCATCAGTCTGTGGCACTGCTCAGGTGTTATGAGAGCCCAGGTTGCTCTGATAGTGGCCTCCAGCTCTTCTGCATTGTTGGGTCTGACGTGTCGCATCTTCCTCTTCACAATACCCCATAGATTTTCTACGAGGTTATGGTCAGGCCAGTTTGCTGGCCAATTAAGAACATGGATACCATGATCCTTAAACCAGGTACTGGTAGCTTTGGCACTGTGTGCAGGTGCCAAGTCCTGTTTGAAAATAAAATCTGCATCTCCATAAAGTTGGTCAGCGGCAGGAAGCATGAAGTGCTCTAAAACACGGTGGACCAACACCAGCAGATAACATGGCACCCCAAACCATCACTGACTGTGGAAACTTTACACTCGACCTCAAGCAACGTGGATTCTGTGCCTCTCCTCTCTTCCTCCAGACTCTGGGACCTTGATTTCCAAAAGACATGCAAAATTTACTTCCATCAGAGAACAGCAGCCGTCCACTCCTTTTTGTCTTTAGACCAGGCGAGACGCTTCTGACGCTGTCTCTTGTTCAAGAGTGGCTTGACACAAGCAATGCGACAGCTGAAACCCATGTTTTGCATACGTTTGTGCATGGTGGTTCCTGAAGCACTGACTCCAGCTGCAGTCCACTCTTTGTGAATCTCCCCCACATTTGTAAATGGGTTTCATTTCACAATCCTCTTTTGAGTCAATTTGCTGATTAGAGTGTGGCACCAGATGTCTTCAATACTGAACCTTTCAATAAAATTCTAATTTTCTGAGATACTCAATTTAGGGTTTTCATTATTTTTCAGTTATAATCATCAAAATTAAAAGAAATAAACATTTGAAGTATGTCAGTTTGTGAGGAATGAATGTCTACATTATACAAGTTTCACTTTTTGATTGGAGTTACTGACATTTATTAACTTTTTCATGATATTCTAACTTTATGATGAACACCTGTAATGTTTGCAGTACCTCTTGTTACTGGGTTCATGGCCAAATTTAAGAGTGTTAAAGGTTCTGCTGATTTGTTACACAGGCAGAGACTTATCTAACAAAGCTACAAAAATGTCCAACTCAAAAAACAACATGTTTAGGGGAACAAAGCAAAATTATGTCTCTTGGTTTTAAAATATCACCTTTGAGATTTATGTCTTTACCCTGAGAAAATGGCATGGAAAGGTGTCATTAATAATTAGAAAATTAAAAGATCAGTTGATTCCATTTCTTTTTTTTTCTGTTTTTTTTTAATTTTTTTTTAACCAGCATAGACACAAATTCTTTTAAATGATTAACAAGACTTTTCTTATCAAGGTCCTTTTTATTTGTATGAGATAACAGTGGGTGGGCATTGCACTTACTGGTTGCACTTACGGTAATATCACAGCCACGAGTTCAAAGTCTTGAAAATGCATTTTTATTTTCTTTAATATGTTCATGTTATGTTCATATGTTTATGTTATTTAATTAACCCATATCAACTATGAAAAGCCAAGAGCTTAAGCAAAAACTCCAACTTCAGCCAATTAACTCTGACCCTTCCCTGGCCCAGTATCAGAACCTCTCCTTGCTCCTTTCCCCACAGTTTATGACTGAGCTGCACACAGCACTTTATGCTGTTTATTTATTTTGAGCTATTATGTTTTACTTGATTATTTGTATTGATGTTTTATGTTTGTTTTAATGTTTAATGTTGTGTGTGTGTCTTTTACTGCTATCTATTTATACAATGTTTTTATTGTTTCTTAGTATTTATGCGTTTTAAGATGTGTCCATGTTGTGTATTATTTAGGCTTGTATGTCTTGTCTGTTTAAATATTGACAGTGCACTTTGAACTCTTTGCAAATGTTTTCCAATGTGTTTTTTATACTGCATATGGCAAATAAATTTCTGTGGCTTATAATTGGCCATTGGGGACACATAAAATGTTTGAAATAAAATTAATTTGAATTAAACACCAACTCCTGCTTCAACCATGAACTAAAGTCTCCCAGAAAATGTGATTCCTTTCCTTTTAACTAAATTAGTTAAGATAACACTGACTTAAAGCTGGTCCAGTATTTCAATAGTTTAAATGTTAATTCTATGTGGACTACAGCGTCATCATCTGGTGCTGTTAAGTTAAAGCTGTCCAAGGTAGTTTTGAGTCTTGTTAAATCCAAGAGTTTATCTAGCGTTCAAGATAGATTACTTACTCTGATTAATCGTTTGTACTTAAAACAAAGCTATTCACATTCATTTAAATTATAGATAGCAAGTACAATGGCGCGTGCGGCGAGCACGTTGACTATTAAACAGGCACCTTAAAAGAAAGAAGCCAATATATGACGCTAGGTGGTATCGGTGTTGAGTAGAATTTATTCGGTTGGTATAGTAACGAAGCAGGAAGAACGTAGATGCGACTCCTGTGTCACTTGACAGTCTTCGGTTCACGTCTTCTCGCGAGATTACGGTAGATGGGCGTTTTGTAATTTTGTTACGTGGAGTCTGTTGCAAATGTAGAGCAAAAGCTCGAGTGTGACTTCTGTGGTATCATACCAGCGGCGGTAATCGTGAGAAGCAACCTTAGGATATTCTTCTGTACTTGACAAACCAGAAGGAGCGCTTTCTGCCATATAAGGTGAGCTACTGTTTTTACGCAAGATAACAATAAATTAATAAACAATATTGTTCATTTTAAACGTTTTTTAAAAATCAGAGTTTGACAATACAAATATTAATGAAACGTGTGGTTCTTGTTAAAAATAAAATAAATTGGATACATGACAAATACTCGAAGAAATTATATAATTTTTAACTGTGAAAAGAGCAAGTTGTCTAAAATGTTTCTTAAATATGTGTTTGATGGTCGAGAACACAGTTAAATAAAACATAACGCATTTAACTACATTATAACTCCGAAAAAAATGTATTGACTATTATTAGGTCTGTTATTATGTTAACATTAGCGTTTAACATTTAACAATAGCCTTACAATGACTTTTTATGTTTATACCTCTATACTATAGTGATTTGAGCAGGTTTTCTTTATCTGTTTTAAACTGTTTCCCCATATCTTATCTGTAGTTGTCAAAGTCCCATGGAAAAATACTGACTAACGGGTGACTGGATTTATAGTAGTTGGATAAGAAGAAAGATCACCACTTTAGATTAATGGTGAACTCTTGAGTGGAAACAGAGCCCTATCATTTATGTAACCATGATGCAGCTGCTACAAATAGCTCTAGTTTGTTTATCATATTTGACTCTTGCTGGCCTTTTACTCATATCATGCATGTTTGGCTCATAGTATGTTTATTGTGTTTTGTTTATGTGGTGCTGAATCCTCCTCCAGAGAAGATGGCCCTGTCTGGATGGGTGTGTTTAGTTACGGGAGCCTCCAGGGGCATTGGCAGAGGAATAGCTCTGCAGCTTTCCGAGGCAGGAGCTACTGTTTACATCACAGGACGCCAGGAGAAGACTCTGAAACAAACTGCTGCAGAGGTCACATTTGAAGCTTGCATTTTCAGATGTTAAAATTGGAAACTGGTGATTATTAAAGCCATGTAGAGATGTAATCTATTGGGCTGGCTAAGTTCCAAAGTAATGTTGACAAATCTATTCAGTCTTTATCCTGCATTTGTCTCCAAGAATGCTGCAGCTTTCAGCTCTGTTGGGCGGTTGCAGTGATGTTTTGGTCTGATGCCACGTTTTTCGGAACAGGTGAATGAGAGAGGTGGGAAATGTGTGCCAGTTGTCTGCGATTCTACAAAAGATGACGACATTAAGGAACTCTTTGAACGGATTAAGCATGAACAGAACGGCAGACTGGATGTTCTGGTCAACAATGCCTATGCTGGAGTACAGGTTTGTATCCACACCCTCTAACACGAAATGCTCGGGGTTAAGCTGTGTGAGTAAAACAAAAAAGCTAAGGGACTGGATAAAGATCGTTTTTTGTGTTATCGACCTGAACTTGTGTGTCATTCCAGGCCATCTTTGACAACTTGGGTAAGAAGTTTTGGGAAATTGATCCGTCGATTTGGGATGACATCAACAACACAGGCCTCAGGTACTGCATGCTGCTGTGTGCTCAATCATGTTGTGGTTAAATTCACTGAATTCAAATTAGTCTTTGCTAGCAGACTGCATCATGTCAAGTGTATTAATCATTTTCCCATCACCATCAGCCATTGCGAATCAGAGTATACAGCAAATCAGAGACTAAGTATGATCTGAAATACACTAATTTATTACTTTAAAATTTAGTAGACAGTGATTAGTTGACTTGTATATTTTCGTCATCTGGCAGGGGTCACTACATTTTCTCAGTTTATGGGTCCCGGCTGATGGTGGCTCAAGGTCGAGGTTTGATAGTGATCGTTTCATCTATGGGTGGGCTGCAGTATCTCTTCAATGTACCCTACGGAGTCGGTAAAGCAGGAGTAAGTTGTCGTCTCACCATGTATGTATTTGATTATACAGGATCTCATGTCATTTGTTTACAGTGAAACAAAAAAACCTGTTTGTGGTTTGTTTCTAGTGTGACAGACTGGCAGCAGACATGGCCGTTGAGCTGAAAAGTAGGGGAGTGGCTTCTGTCAGCCTGTGGCCAGGAGCAGTACAAACAGAGTTGGTATCCCAGTTCATACTGGACAAAGAGACACCACAGGGTGTGGATTCCAAGGTAGGATCTTCTTAAATTGGAAATAATTTCTTCGTAATTGTTACTTCAATTGTATCCTAAGTTACTGGGTTTTCTCTTCCTAAGTTTAAAGAAGTATTCATTAATGGAGAAACCACAGAAGCGAGCGGGAAGTGCATCGTCAACCTGGCAAAAGGTGAGTTGTACTGTTGGATGTTGTTAACGCAACAGTGGCATGGACTCAGCATCTTCTGTAAATGTCAGAAAGGCTTCATAGCTGTGAGCATATGGCTCATTTGTACTTGCTGTTCATTGTAGCATGATCTAAAAATCTTAAGATGCTGAGATGTTGTTCCTAGCTAACGTAAGCACTTTTAAAAGACTTCCTGTTTTGATTTTGGTTCCTTTGCTTTTTGTTTGAAAGATAAAAATTGCATGTCACTGACTGGGAAGGTGCTACTGACCAGTGACCTGGCAAGGCGCTATGGAATTAAAGATGTTGATGGTAATGAAGTTATTTCCTTGTTAAAATTTGGATGTTTCAGATTTTAAACATAAGATTATACTCATGTACATACACTATGTTTATTTCCAGGACGTGAGGTTGTTGATTACATGTCCATAAAATTCCTCCTGAGCCAAGCCCGATACTTCTCCTGGCTCTCCGTTCTTGTCCCCTCATTCCTGCGCTTGCCTCGCTTTATGCTGAACCTGGCAAACAGCCGCTTCTAGAGATTTCCCTCATCACTGCTCACACCATCATACTGTAACCTAAAGTTGGAATCTTGTGGTTTTAGATCACAGCTATTGCTCTTTTCTTTAAGAAAATTTATACTCAGTATGTCTTTTGTTTTTTTAATGAATATTAACCCCATTGTGGATTTGCACACATCCATTCCCACTTGAGTATTTTTCTGATCACAAATCTGCAAAAAATTAAGCTAAATGGGTTCAGCATGAAGGACACTGCAGCAACATAAACAGTCATATCAGCAAAGCACAAAATGTGACATAACATTATTTTTGAAGTTATATGCAGCTAAACATAGCCTTTTTATAACATGTAAATGTCTATTTTGCACTCTTTAGCATTGACTAGATTTGAATGTTTCAGAAGCTGTGGTAGGAAGAAATCTTAGCAGCACATTTAGATGTTTTAATACTGGATGCAGCTACATTTCTATGAATAGACTTTGCAGAAACTAACACATTTTTTTCTCTATTGTTTGCCTTTTTTTTCACTTGTTTGAGACATTCAGACTAGCAGTTCATCTTGCACGATTTACCTACATTAAATACAACTTTCCCATCAGTTGACGGGACCTGCAGATGAAACTGCATTTGGGAAACATCCAATGAGAACCATCCTTCTCTGAAAAAAAATGTGTGTGTTGTAAAAAGCTGTATTTGGCCGCTAAGTTTCAAATCTTTAAATAAAGGATTATTATTCTATTGCTTGTAGTCCTTTTTCCTAAAAGATCCACTGGAAAAAAGGTGCCTGATCCAACCACCAACTAGTATCATTAACTGAAACTGAAATAGTTACTGCATCTCCTTTGTTTATTCAAGATAATGCGCAGGAACTGACGCAATGTTGACTGTGAACTTGAATGTTGTTTACAATGGATAAATCTATCTGTTCTGACTTTTTAAAATAAGCTCATTCAAATCTTTTTTACGGTTTGAATTTTAGTGTCTCTTGGCAAAAAGGATTTCAAGAAATACTGAATCCAGATATTACAGCCATGATTATTCTTTAACTCTCGTTTGTGTTTGATTTTAAATGTAAACATTTATACAATAAGTTCAGACTTTGCACACTGAAGCAATAAATTCTCCAAACTCTATAAAACTCTACAAAAATGGCACTGTGTCCAGTTTGGGACGGTTTTGGATCTTTATTATTTCTTAGTGGTTTGGTAAAGTAGTAAAATATGTCTTTACTCTATGGTTTCTTACACCAGTACTCCTCAAAGTTTGATCCAAAGACCTCCAGCTTCACGGGAGTTTCCTGAAGACAGTTCGTCGGTGGAAGTTTTCTGAATCATGTCCTGATACATGGATGGTTGACATTGGCCTAATGTAACGGATTTACAAAACAGACCCTCCCTCCCTCCAATCCACGGCCTCCACACCCACTCTGGCACACCCACCCCTCCGTCACAGTGGGAGAGTCATGTGGGCCTTCTGAGCTTCCTGGTTCTCAGCTCCGCCTCGCGTCGATCTGGCCGGACAGGGGGAAACACTTCTCAGTTAAGAACAAAAGCAACAACGGACGGACCGAGAGAGGGGGGGAAGGAATAAACGGCGACTCAGATTCAGCCTGTTTTCCCCAGGACTGCACCTTCGTGTCCTCGGTAGGAATTAGCCGACGACCGAACTCCCGCTACAAACTTGGTCGCGTCGCATCTTTGAATCCTGACCGTAATCCGTCGAGGTACTTGATAAATAAGACAAGGGTCAAACAAACAGGCGGACGGCATTGTTTCCTCGGACTGCTATTAAAACTTGGGCATATCTAGCCGAGCGGGAATAGGGGCAACTCTTTTAGTTTTCTAGTGTTTTGGCTCGCTCAAAGCTACACTGGGGATAAAGGGTTATTTTGGCATTTTCGGTAAGTTTATTTTTATGTTTCACCGAAGCGTGTCTAACGGCGAAGTGCGCCTGTGCAGTGTGAAGCCTTTTAGTTGGTACGCCATAAAGGAGGGAGACACTAGACTGCTATTGTTACTGCCACAGAGAGCAAGTTTTAGAGTTTTTATTTGACGAAATTCAATAAACTGTAGATAAACTCTTTGAGCGTGTCACAGAAAGGCGGGGAAACCAGAGGGTGGCAGATGATCTCATCCCGGGGAGTTTGTGTGTCACCAGTGACTAACATCCTGCAATGATTTAGTAGCTCATGTTTTTGTTTCACTAATTTCTACAGTGGTTCCAGCTGCTTACTAAATGGTCAGCCGGGGATATGGCGCGACCTCCCACCTAAACGCGCAACACTTCCTTTGTTCCGAATAAATGCCGGACCATCTAAAATTAACTCCACATATCTGTCAAACCAAACCTGATTTGTGTACTTGTGTCCACTACAACTAGTTGAAATTTTAATCCAGAAGTTCATATTGTTCACAGTTCCTCGAGTTTGACCCTTTTAACAAGTATTGGGAGATGAGTACGTGCTGGATTAGCACCTGTTGATTAAGGGTGGGAAAACGGCTTTTCGTTTGAAGTGTGAGATGTTAAATGTTTTTAAAAAGTTAAATGTGCGTAGAGGTAAGTTTGAGTTTGATTTATGCTTCTTATCTTCTCTTTCTGCAGTTCTCTGTTGTGGTATCCGCCTTTGTGAAGAGGCTGCACTCATCTTTCAGGACTGAGAACTTGGAAGTGGAACAAAGCCTGACTGGGTATGGGTGAGAAAGTAGACAGTGATGGATTCCTTGTAGAATTTCATTCCCTGTGCCCCCACCCCTTTGCAACCAATCCCACCACTCATGCAAAACAAAAGTCAGCCACCACACTTTGGGGGAGGGGAGACTAAGTCGGGACAGAGTATACGACTAGTTTTATTGAGAGTTCAGAATAACTAGAGAAAAGTAGGGGGAGGGAAGACAATTTTCAGATAACCGACTTTAAGAATGAATGAGAACAGAAAGTTCTTAAAACATCAGTCTGTACTCCTGAACGTATCATCCCTCTCTGCACAGTGATGTTATCTCTAAAGTTATAACAGTTTGGCAGTAAAGACAAGCACAAAACACAACTATATCCTGGTTTTTGTTTCTTTTATAGGTGGCAGAATCTGTTTTGATAGCCCAGATGGCATCGCATACCGAACACGATGACAGAAATGGACTGATTGTGGATGAAAATGAGCTCTATGAAGGCAAAGCAACAAAGAAAGACTGTGAAGAACGGGATGAATCAACACAATCTCCCAAGGGATTGCACCATTCTGCCAGCTCAGCCGAAAGCAACGCAAGTAGTGTTGCTAGTTTCACCACTAATCATAATTCTGTTGTGTGCCTGCCTTTGGTCTCAGAGGGACTGAAACTGGTGTGGACACAGTCTGATCAGACCCGAGAACTTGACACAATCCCAGAACTGGTCCACGCCTTTAACTTATTTCCATACCCATCATCCCGAGAGGTGAACACTCTGGCTCGGATGTGTGCCTTGCCACTGGACAAAGTTAAAGTATGGTTTATGGTGCAGAGAATTAAATATGGTATTAGCTGGTCCTCTGAGGAGATTGAGGAGACGCGGCGGAAGCTGGCAGTTCCAGAGCTTTATGATGGCTCCATGGAAACAAATGAAGAAGTCAAATCAAAGAGCAAAAGCAAACATTTGGAGGAATTAGTCATTGAGGACAAAGACAGTGATGAAGAGGAGTGTGCTTTCAGTAGCTTCACCCCTCAGATTAAGAAGTCAAAGTGTGAGTCACCAGATTCATATAAAGCAACCAAATCCACTGTTCCCTGTTTCAGTTCCACCCTCCCACCTCCTCAGGATTCATACTTCTACCACCCACCAGCAGACACAACAGCAAATGCCACAGCTGATGTCTCCCTTGATCTTTCAGACTCCTCTTCAGGACATCACCGCCATGGACGCTACAAAAAATCCAAAGCCCAGCTTGCTGCTCTGCGCAAAAGCTTTCTGAGAGAGAACTGGCCCGCCGAGGCAGAGCTTAGACGTTTGCAGGAAGAAACTGGGCTGAGCCGTAACGATATTCGGAAATGGTTCAGTGACAGTCGTTACCAGCTGAGAGTCGGCCGGGGAAGCCTGGCAGCAGCCCAGAACAGCTCCCCGCAAACTGCTGTCGAAGGTAAACAAGATCCACAGTCTCAACCACTTCCACTTGTTAATCAAAAATCACGCCAGATCAACGGAACGAAAGGTCATGAGGGAACACGAAATAATGGTATTAGAAATTCACATTTCTTTCAGACTTTTTTGTCAAACAGCCTTGAAGCATTTGGGGAAAGAGTCCTTGAGACACAAGGGCAAGATGTTATAGAAGAGCTTTCTGGAGATGAGGGCAGTTTTCAAGATGAGGAACAAAGTGAAGAGCAACCTTTACAGTTGACCAAGACCTGCAGGACTGAGCCAGATGTTTCCCAAGAATTAAAATCTTCTCCATATTCCTCCCCCTCTGGCAGCCCACCACCGACTGCCTCCCCTAATAAACCTCTTTCACACAGATTCCGCACATCAAAGAAGTCTGTGCATTCAACCAGAACCAGCCCTTCACAGACACCTATGAGCTTCTCAGGGGCTTCCACATCAACGTCTCCAGCCCTTACTCCAGCAGGGCGACCGAGAAAGACCAAGGAGCAGTTGGATGTGTTAAAGCAGCACTTCCTGCGGTGCCAGTGGCCCAAGAGTGAAGAATACACTGAACTTGTTAAGCTTACAGGTTTACCTCGTGCGGATGTTATTCAGTGGTTTGGTGACACGCGGTATGCGGTCAAAAATGGCCAGCTGCGTTGGGTGAAGGGTGTCCGTGATCAGTTCTTGGCAGAACTCGCTATCCAGCAAAGTAGCAGTGGTTTCACTAATGGAAGTGGGACGTCTACTCGGGGTGGCCGCAAACGGAAATCTCAAACAAATGGAACAAATACAGACACCCCAGATATCCAGCCGTTGGTAACATATTACCTTTCAACAGGCGCACTACAGGAAAAAGACCTTGACTCACTATGCAAGAAATCAAGAATGAGCTACCAGCAGGTGCGAGACTGGTTTGCATCTCAGGATGTTGGAGAGCCTGACCAAGAACCTGTGGTGGATTGAGAACACTTTGAAAAATGTTGGAGACCTCCACACATCTTTCACCCAGCAGGCATAATTTTTTCCTGTGGTTTGTATTGCTTTAATAAAGACAGGTTTGTAAAATCCAGTCTTCCCAGAGCAACCCCAAAGTGAGGTTTGTGATTATTGTTTTCTTCATATATGCTGCATTCCCTGCTTATCCTAATATATTTAGACTTGAATTATATTTCTGCTGCCTATGCTGCTTAAAATAGGACAGTAACCTGTACACTGGTTTGCTATATTTTGTGAGCTTATGTTTGTTAGATATCACTACAAAAATATTTTTAGTTTTCTATTTGTAGCAGTATAATTTAAATTGTTTGGTCTTTTGGTACAGATGATTTCCTGCTTCAGAAAAATGTCAACATTGATGAATTTGACTGATTGGTATGTGTAATCATTCCTTTTTAATTCAGTTCTCATGAAAAGCACACTGGACACGTACTTTAAAATCGACATGTTGCACTTTGGTTTTAAAGCCTGCTGCCGTTATGTGTATTAAATCCAGTTATTTTTACTAAATAGCCAATTATTTCAACGTATTTGCATTTAAAACCACACAGTGTCATGTTTAAGACATTTCCCTGGAAGCTATTATCATGCTTAAATAAATAGCAGGATACAGGAAGTTACTTTTATTGTCCACAGTGTGTTTCTGAAAGACATTCCCTGATTCCTTTTAAGTCACTCTTGTTTGAATACTCTGCATATCATTTCCATAAAACTGCATCTTTTCAGAAGTAAAGGTTTAACGTAGATGGAGCAACCATGTTATCCTACAGATGTCAGAATTGCCAGCTTAGTTACTGATTCAGTATTTGTCTCTTTTGTCTTAATAGGCATAGGGTGTGATTTCCTGGTTTGTAACATAGATGGGCAGAAGCTGGGGGTCCACATGTTATATAAGTAGAAATGGATTCAAAGAATAGTTCAAATATTTCATTGTGAATGATGATGGCACAAACCGTGAAGTTATCAATTCATGTGAAACTGCACACCCTCACCTTTTTCTTCCTACTTTATTTATCTAGGATGTCATGGGCTGTAAATGATGTCAGAGTTTAGTTCCTTAAAACTGTCCACACAAATGTTAATCAAACTCAACAAACTCTTGGTTTTTCCCGTTAAGTCATTCAAAAATAAATAAACTATCATGTGGGGACAAGTCCATACATGTAGCGTCTGGCATGTGTTTTGAAAAAACAAATCTCATTTGCACAACCATGTCACTGGAAACCAGTAAAAGATTTGCATTAATAACGGTGTGTAATGTGTTTTTTTTTTTTTGTCTTTGCAGTGAACACAAATGGTTGTGATAAATAATTTAATTTTGAGCCATTTAAGTTCTTCCTTTAAAAGAAAATGTTAGTGGCTATGAAATTAAGATAAATTTATGCTAATATGTTTTTTCCAAAAAATGAGATTACCACAAATAAAATTAAGATCATGGCAGTTTAATTACACAGCAGATCAACAGGAAAAATATTAAGCATGGGACTTTAACCATGAACAAAATACCTTTTTGTCATTGTTTAGAAAAAAGGTTTCTCCAGCAACAAAGCCGTGGAGCTGATGAACAAATCTGAAAGTAATGGCATACTGAACCAACATGTCCCTGGCGTAAATGGCCACTTAATGTCTGGGTGATGGGACCAACAGTCTATTCATTAATGGGAACTGGAAAACGGGAGTCTGAGCTCTGAGGAGGATGGAGATGAACTGACTCAGTTATATGGGGAAAACCATGTACTCATCAACAAAATGTGACTTCATTCTCAAGAAGTTCCTAAGAAAGTTCCTCACCTCGTAGGAGTGCTGAAGGATATGGGTGTTGCTTTAAAAAAGGAAAAAAAAAAAAAAAAGGTTTTCATAGAAATTTGGTTTCTAACCTGATGAAAAGTGAATATCTCACTCTCTTACCACGTTCATGAATAGAGCTAAAGCTGGACATGGAGGCGGCTGATCCAGGAGTCTGACAAAATGGAAACAAAAAATATTTCATTTTACCTGACAAAATAACACAAATAATCAGTGTAGGACACTTACGGCAAAGGCGAGACTAGGACCTCTGTCTCTGCTCCACCTCTGGGATTCAGCTGAGCCTACAAGACTGAGGCCCAAACAGCATTTTTAAATATAAATGTAAAGTTATGAATAAAAATAGTCTAGAATATGACATTTAAATGCATACCTCACAGCTCTTGAATGAGGGGTAACTGGTAAAAGAAAGTATTATCCACTCATAATCCACCTTCACTTAATAAAGTGAGCAGCAGCACTCGAATTTTATAACTCTTAATTCAGTGAGATTACCTGGGGAGGTAACAGCCACAGGAAGTGAAACCCTCTGAGCCCTGTAAGTCAGCAAACTATTACTGAACTGTTTCGTTAGAATTGCCTGAAAGTTTGTGATCAAACTTGGAAATGGTTTTTTTACCCATTAGTTTGAAACTGCCCTGGAGAAACCTGTGGTACAGAAAGAGTTATGGTAGAATTTGGTATTAAAAATAACCAGATTTACTTATAAGACTGGATTTATCTAACACTTACCCTCCTCTGAGAGAGTGGCTTTTTCAGTTCTGTGGTTTCTCTTTTCAGTTCCAGAAGCTGCTTTTTTAAGTCTGTGTTCTCTCTTTTCAGCTCAGAGAGTTGCCTTGTGATAACAGACGTGGTAGGAAAAGCATTGCACTTGGTAGTTGTGTTTATACAGGAAGGATTACAAATGTTAAAGTTACCTGTAACTCTGCTCAGTGACTTCCTTCAGCCGTCTCTCAAGCTCTGAAGACTTGTTCTTGAAGTGCGCAGTGACTCTCTCCATCTGCGTATGCTGAAATTTTGCAATCTGGGCAGCGTGAAATCGTCAACACATAGAAAGCACAATTAGATATTATTACCTTTGATATTATTACTACCTAAAAGAACTTTAATAAATGGATGATATGTTTAAAAGATCCCAACAGCACAGCACTAAAATGATGTATTTTATCTGTCAGTTTCCTGTAAAATTACATATTGAGACCCACTTTTCTGACATTAATATTCTCTTTTAACAATTATAAAACACAGAGGAAAGGAAGCTCTAGATGCACACTGCAGAAGGGGGGCAGACCTGGGATATGTGTGCCAGCCTGGACTGAATGAGTTTAACAGGGTCCTTGAAAAACACCTTTTCCTGTGGCTTCATCTGAAATAGAAACATGTCCAGATAAAAGTCCTCGCTGAAGAAAACATTACCACTGCAGGGAATTTCTCAAACTCACCAACCTCATCAGTGATGGCCAGGTAACTGCAGGTGGCCCCGCATATGCTGCACAGCTCTGAGGGAAAAGAATAACATGTGCTGCTTAAAAATTCTGGCAAATAATTCACCAAGCTGAATGGATGAAAAATAACCCTCTCACTTGATTTAATGCATGCTTCACAGCAGATGTGGCCACAGCTGGAAACAGCAAACTTGGACCCTCTTTTTGTGAAGCACTGGTTACAATGGAACCAGTCCATTTTTTACCTTTTCAGTTTCCTTGTCTGCAAATGAAAATACCAAATAATTACTCCACTGAAATGCTGTACCGGACAGACAATAAATAGATACGCATCAGTAGATGGGGACAACTCCTCTCACAACTATGTGTGTACAGTTTTGTGGCAACAGTTTGGTCCTTTCTTTGTCCTTGTGCACAAAGTAAGGAAACCTGAAAAATCATTTCCTCCCTTTTGGGGAAAAAAAACTGACCTAATAGGCCTCACTGGAGCAGATTTAATGTATAACATGGACTTCTACGCCATCTTCACTTATTAGTTGTACAAATCTAGGAGGGATTCATACATTATGCAGGGGGCTTCGTCATGCTTGTTCACTGCACAATCTAACAGATGTTTGCTTTCACACGGCTCCTGATGGCCCTATCAACTGCTAAGAATATACAACCATGTATACTAAGACGTTGCAATGCTGAATGAATGCAACTATTTTAGAAAAATAAAACCAAATAAAAGACATCAAATTATGAAAGTCAGGTTTCTTTTATTTTTTTTATCTATGCCAATTTAAATTTAGTCTAAGTACAATATGATCAAAAAGCTGGAACAGGTGCAGCAAAACATGACAAGCTGTATAACCCTACTTAGGGCACCTGAGTCCTGTAATAGAAATACATTCAATATATTCTGGGTATCTTATTTGGTTTAACTAACCCTTACAATTTAGTCTGCACTAAGCAGTGTAATGTTGGTTATGAATTTGGTAAGTGAACCCATGTTTTCTGACGGTGGAGCTGGGTTGGACAAGTATTTAGAGCCGATTTTCTCACTGTATGTACCACTGTCTTTTTATATTTCTCCATGAGAACTGACTAGTTCGGTGTTTTTACAAGTTTTCATTTCTTCAAGATCTACTCAGTTCAGTTTTCCAGTATGTTACACCTTCCTTCAGCCTCGTGACCCTGAAAACCCAGAGTAACCATACTTAAACTAACCCTGCTTTATAATACAGCTGAGTTAACACTTTCTGCCTTTTGTTTGTGCCAGTCAATGCACCCCCAAAGGCAAGAGAATTTTCCAGTTGCATCTTGTGCTTTTTGCCGATTTGTACCCGACTCTCCAAAGCGCGTTATAAGGCCAATTTCAAGTTGTGATGCCATTATATAAAAGGCAAAAAGCCACACCGACCACGGTAGCAAATGGTCCATTTGTGTTTGAAAGTCATTTAGAATCTTTTAGCGCCGCAAAGCATCGACTTGTCGCCAAATGTGTTTAGCCTTAAAAAAAAAAAAAAAAAATAAATTTGGCTGAGAAAAATTAAACCCTTCACATTACCTGCCGAGTCGGCCAGAAGTAAAGCGCTAGTTTAAAATCTGAGAGGGAACAGCTTTTCCGGACCGTTTCCGAGGCAACGCTTGTCCTTTACGTTCCACCTCACGGATACAATTCTCTGCTCCGATTGGCGGAGGCCGTCGCACTTTAACTCGAACCCCTATTGAAACGCATTAGTGGCATTTAACATTACACGTCTGCTAGTTCAAGCTATAAGTTGCTTGAGCACTCGTTCACAGCACCCCCCCGATAAAAAAATTTAAATTTTAGCAGTTTGACAGCAAGCCAACCTCCTTGCCTTGAAGGCAGTTCACACATCTTTAGTCAGCGTGACATTAAGTTCTACCACAAGGTGTGGCTTCCCGGGTTCTACAGGGCTTCCTCATTGACCTTATGCTAAAGACCCATCTCTCAGTCACACTGGGTAAATAGAAATGAGTAGAGTGGTTTGAGACATCTTTAATACCAGATCTTAAATGCAAGAGCTTGCAGAATCAAGATTTTAAAATAAGTCAGATCAAGTGCCAGTCCATTATCCAGTTTTGCCCCATCTCAGGACATCAGGTCAGTGATGGTGAGTGGTCCAATGACTGCCTGTTGTACCAAGCCAGCATTCCCTGTAGGGCAAAGATAAATTTGTATTATTTGAACACCCACTTGCCATAACCACTGTGCACATTCATACCTGAGAGACTTCTTGTCTTTCTTGTCTTGCAGGTGGAGTCACAGCATGCGCAGATGCCACTAGATACATGGTCATCCAGCAACTCCCACCTGAAAACAGCAATATTAGCAAAGTTCTAACAGAAGGCAGCACAGATTAGTGCAATAGAGGAAATTACCCATGATCTTTCACATAGTGGCAGGCCTTCTTGGTGTTGTCAAGTCCATGGGGGTCCCAAGCCACAATGCTGCAGTGGATATATACCTAATTGGAGAAGTAGCATTTTGGCATTTGACCTTTGCCTTTACATTTCTCCAATTAAGCCTTCATCCTCAATACTGAAACTTTACCTCCTGCTCCAGAGCAAACCTAAAGGCTTGAAGGGATAGCCGAATCTCTGAAGACTTCTGTCTTGGTTCAAATTTTGATCGTGAAGTCTTACTATCCACAAGACATCTGTATGGGATGAAGGAAACTAGTTAGTCTCCTGTCTGGTAGAAAAGGCAAATTACAGTTTTATAGCTGAAATACCCCTTATTGGTGATAATTGGATACAAATCACTTCCAGACTGCAGATCTGGTGTGGTGGCAGCAACGCATTCGTCAAGCAGCACCAGCAAGGGCTGATGAGTCTGCTGCTCCACACTGGCCATGATGGGGATCAAGGAACCCAAATGGAAACTTGTAGATTCAGCAGGACCTGAAAAGTCATCTAGTGCACAGAAACAAGTCTGTTTTACAATCATGGAGTAGCTGGGAGCACTGCAGTGAGGTCATGCTCACTCACCATTCATAATTCCAATATGGAACACCAGTTGTTCAACACCAAATGTAGAAAAAACTGGCTCATAAAGCAAGGGGTACCAGTCTTTGGGCCTGAAGAGAAAGTTCAGAATTTACAGCAAATCAATATAACCCAGTTAAATTGCATACCAAGTACTCACCTTTCATATGAACAAACTACTGGGAGAGTGAAGGGAAGGACATGAGAACCAGGGTAGGAAGGGTAGATCAACTCATTGGTGTAATTAAGCTCATTCCCAGTAACCTATGGGTTGGGAATAAATAAATAAGTTGCAACCCTGTAAAGTGGAATCACATACAAAACTGGGTCCTATACTTACAAGTCTCCTGAAGTCACAGTTATTGAATTCCACACTGAAGAACACATCCCTTGATGTGAAGCTGGTGGGAAAGCAGCTACCAAGACGAAACAGTGAAGTATCAGCCTGAGATCTGCTGTCCATCCAAACCAGGGTCACGTGACCAGGTTTACAATCCAGTTTTAATTCTGTAAGGAAGTTACAGTTCCACTCAAAATGAACAGAAATTTAAATAACTAGGGAAATAGATTACAGAATGTATTAAACTGAAACCTTGCCTGCATTTGCTAAACTGGCAGCCACCAGGAAAGAAAGCAGCACACAACACCAGAAAAGAGCCATCATGACTGAATATACCTCAGTGCTGCTGTCAGTGGTTTTATTCTGTCTGACTGACACTATCAAGAAAACTGTTTTCACCTGGTGTGTATCAGCAACGATCACAGGTCTGGCCCCAATCAATGTAAATGAAACAGGGTTGTAATTCACTGCCATACATAAGATTATTAATGCATTGTTTGCAAACCACCAAAGAAGAAGAAAAAAAAGCACCAGAAGATAATTATCAATTAACATAATAACTTAGTCGTATTTCCAGTTAGTTAATTAAACAAAGTTTTGTTGTTGTTTGACATTGACATTCCCAGTTAAAGTAATGCAAATATGCCAACATAATATCATAAACAGTTTTCCATTACAGCCAAGAAATGAGAAATGAAAGTATGTTTACAGTCCGTGAGGCATTACACAATCACAACAGAAAATCAAGGTCACCAGAAAACCTTCAACCTTCATCCCCTCCTCAGGCATTTTTGTAGATCTTTCTCACTTTTATTGTTTTTGTTGATAACTTTTTCTTTTTGACTACTAGTGGTATGAATTTTTGCAAGAACTCTTTGTAGTCAATCTGATAAGTCTGATAAATTTATATTTTTCTCTCTTCTGCAATTTGCACTCTGCAGAAAAAGCATCATATTTTAACATTTTTTAATAAATTACTTAAATGACCTCAGCCCTGCTAAAAAAATACTACCTAACATTCACAAAATCTTCACATTTCCTTTTGTATGTGTAGGTGTGTGTGAGGGACATAGACATTTCTAAATGAACATTTAATCAACATCTTAGTCAGGATTCCACAGACACAAAGAACTTTTGGGGCCTCCTAATCAAATGGGAAAGGGTTAAATCTGGTGGAATACAGTAAAAAAGTCAACTATCACTACTTTTCTTCCAAATAAAATGTCGATATTACAGAAAAGATGTTTTTAAACTAATGACAGTGGCATTAAAAAGTGGTTTTAAGAGGCATTTTTGGCCACAAAGACATCCAGAGGAAGTTTGAGTCTACTGTTGTAGAAAAATTACCAAGAGTCTGGAATGAGTAAAAGTATATAAGGTTTATTTACAGGAGAAGTATTGAATAAAGAATTACTTGCAAGTAAAGAGAATGGTCGTCCCGACTCTCATGGAGTCGGGAGAGACTGATTCAGAGAGAAACAGTTTTATTCAGCTGGTCTCCAGCTGAAGGTCAAACAGCGAAATAATATGAGGAATAGAAGACTGAGTGGTGCCAATTTCTTCCAGTTTTCAGACAAAACCCGCATACCACAACAAGCTGATATCCCAAACAACTATTACTATCTAACAGGTGCGAAAACCAGTCTCAACTCTGCCATATCAGAGCTCTGGGAAGAAAGTGGTCAGTCTGACCTCACACACACGCATACACAATGAAAACTGTAACTTCAGAATTCTGTAGAATGAGAACACAATATGAAAATGTAAAAGTGACTGGACAATATTAAATTAAAGAAAACTGAAAATACATGTTATGAGTATATATATATATATATATATATGAGTGATTACCATATGCAGCAAAATTTCTTTCACACTACATAACACTAATGCAACCACCACCTAAGCCCCATCCTACCTACCTGCAATTTTATTACATGGAAAATTAGATTTAATATTGAAGCATTTAAATGGTTAAATCCCAAAAAATTATCCAAAGTTTTAAACAGGTCTGAGGTTTGATTTATGAAAAAAAAAAAAAATAAAAACATTGATGTATTTTAGAGGTTTTTGTGTGCATCTACTTTGCCACCAAGGTCACTTAAGGGCTGAATTTATGGAGGACACATCTTTATTCTAGAGGAAAGTAAACAGCCCAGATGATGTGTGAGGTAGTATCACACCAACATGCTCTTTGGGTCAAGTTATTACAAAATAAACCCAATTATAGAACCAAGATTGTCCCAATGTGTAAATTTAAATTGTGAGTCAAATCAAAACCTGCAGATCAGCATCCAGCAATGCTAAATAGTTTGCGTTAACCATTTATATTGTTCACCAGGTCCTTCTAGATTGAAGAGCATCAAATGGGGGCAGAGAGGGGGGGAGGAGAGAGAAAAAAAAAAAAAAAAAAAAAAAAAAAAAAACCCACACCACACCCACACAGACACCACACTAAACATTAAGCTGTAGGTATCCGAGCGGCATTTTATTACTTTGTATGTGGGGAAGCATACCACATTTTTGCTTCCAATCAGAACTCCTTGATCACTTCCAATAGTTTACACAATGTCCTCCTGAATGCGAGGATGCTGCAAGTTCCATTGAACAAACGCAGTCTTTTACAGTCAATGTCTTTAAGTCATGGAATTTAGCAGTGTCCTGTTGCCATCCATGATTCTTCCACAGTAATCCTTTCCTGTCAAGATGAAAAAGGAATAAATTAACCATGTGTATTTCAGAAGCTGCAAATTTGAGACAAATTGTATAGACCATACCGGATCAGCTGGAGTAAGGCCACGAAAATGTGTTGTTGCCAGAGTCCAGTTGGTCTTGGATTATAATGGGACCCAATACAGAATTGTACTTTGGGCCATTGGATTCTGCAGAAAAGGAGCATCCGTTTATTTACAAACACATTTTAGAGCAGGGCTGCCCAAGTCCAGTCCCGAGATCTACCATCCTGCAACTTGCAGATGCAACCCTTCAACACACCCGAATCAAATGACTGGTTCGTTACCAGGCCTCTGCAGAGCAGAATGACATGCAGACGACATCTGATTCAGGTGTGTTTGAGAAGGGTTGCATCTAAAAGTTGCAGTATGGTAGATGGAGGACCGGGCTCGGGCACCCCTGTTTCAGAGTAAAAGAAAAACCTACCTAGTTCAACTGATCTTTTAGACCGAGACCCACAGCTTGAGTCACAGCATTGACAAAGGAAGCTCTGAGAGTGGTCATCCAATAGCTCCCATCTGAGAACAGGGACCGCACAATGTAAATTAAGTGCAAAACTGCATGACACTACACAATTGCGCCCCTTATTACACCGTCAAGTATGAGTGCAACTGACATGAGTTTTTCCAACCATTAGCTTAATCAATTTAAAACCTAAGTTTCATGGACAGAAAACACTACAAGTTCATTTTTTTTTTTTTTTTTTTTTTTTTAAATATAAAAAGGGTACTTCTGTTTTTGGCCCCTTAATTGAAATTGAGGGTCTACAAGGTAACAGTACTTCCCATCTTATGACCAAGATGGTAATCCAGCTCAAGAAAATAAACGCATCTATTAAAGCATAATTACCTCCCGTGTTCCCTGACATGGCAGGCTTTCTTGCTTTCATCAAGGGAACCATGATCCCATACAACCAGATTACAGTGGATGTAAACCTAAGCACAAATTTTAGTTATAGATTCATAAAATTCACTGTAGGCAGGTACCATTTACCCTTTTCCACTAACCTCGCCTCCAAGACCAAACTTGAAGGACTGGAGGTAGAGGATGAGGGCCGACGAGTGGTACCGAGGAAGGAAAAAAGACGTTCCCCTTTTGCTTTCCAAAAGACACCTGAAGAAATTACAGCCTCAAGTTAGCAATAGCTCCATCCAGCATAATGGAATTAGGTTAGATACAAGACCTACCCTTTATTGCCAATGATGGGGTAAATCTGGCTGCCAGGGTGCAGCTCTGGTGTGGTGGCTGCAACACATTCCTCCATGAGCAGGAGTAGCGGCTGGTGGGACTTCTGTTCCACTGCTGCCCATATTGGCATGAATGACCCCAGTGGGATCACATTAGTTTTTGCCACACCTGTTAATTGGTCTACCAGAAAAATGCATGTTAGTATCTCTTCACATCTGGTTGAAGTTGATCAGAATGACAACTTACCATTAAGGAGCGCCATATGGAAGACCAGCTTACTTTGACCCTGAGAAACACCCATTCCAGGGTTCAGGAATGGGGGAACCCACCCTTCAGGTCTGAAAGAAAAATCCTTTGCATTAAAAATTTCATAAGTGAGCCCAAAAAAAACAAAAAAACAAAAAAAAAAAAAAAAAAAAAAAAAAAAAACACCCACATACCTTTCATATACACATTCAATGGGATATCTGAAGAGGGCAGGTTTTGACTTTTCATGTGGCTGGAAGCGCAGCTCATTTTGATACACTACACGTTTCCCTTTTATCTGGAAAATACAGGAGATTAAGTACACAAACTGGTTGAAAAGATAATACACTGAAGACATTACCATTTTTTTAAACTTGCACTCAGAAAACTTGTAGTTGAACAATGCTTCCCCCTCTCCTGTAGGTAGAATTTTCCACTTAGAAGGCATACAGGTTCCAAGAAGAAGTCGAGCTGCATATGGTGTGAATTGGGAACCAACCCTCCACGTGATTGTCACAGAGTCTTTCCCACAGATTAATTTAAGATCTGCAGACAAATTAGTAAAATAACTGCTCAGTAAAATAAAAATAAAAAAAATTTACTTCAGCCATTCTTTTTACACACGTGTGAAGAATACCTGGATCAGCAACAGCTGTTGCACAAGCAGCCAAGAATACCACACCTAAATAAAGATGAGACACCATGACTAAATGATACGAAGTAGTTTGAAAATGATGCACTTTATACAGGTCATGCCTAATCAGCTGAATGATTCACATCTGTGTGAAGCGAAGGAGCTATGCTGTATTCAATATCCCTCGGAATTTTGAGGTTAAAATTTTAATTTAAATGATTATGGATCCAGAACATTTGATGCACGAATTTTTCACTAAAGGGTAGCATTACTGCAACAAGACTTCTTTTAGCTGTTTATGTTTTATTGCTTTATTTCTTTCAACAATGAATGCTTGGTAAAACACATGTAATTTTCTAAAAAATGTAACAAAACAGCTAATCAAATAAAGAACAACGAAATAGACATTATGCTTTTACTTATTTGAGTAATTAATAATTGAAAATGACTACTGTATGTCAATATAACACTAAAGGCATGGCGCTATTTGTTGCAGTTTCTTTAATTCATTAATTCATTTTTTATTTATTTTATTTTATTTTATTTTTATTTTATCTCTATTTTTGCTAACCGGAACCATTCTGCTGGTGTGGTATGAGTCGGTCCCATCGGAGTGTTAGTCTGCTACGCCGGAAGTCAAGGCAGTTTCGCTGTCAAGCTGGTTGTTACACGCTAATTTGCTAATTGTTTTCTTCAGTTAATACGTACTACTTTTTGTAATACTAGTATATTGTTTATTCAATATGTTGATCAAAGTAAAGGTAAGAAAATGTTTTATTAGAGTTTGAAGTTTGCCGCAGGTGTTAGATCTCGTTGGTTCTGCTCGGTAGACCGCTAATATACTGACAGGTCCGCCGGTTTGTTTCTGGAACTGAGTCACTGTAAAAACCCGAAATGTACAAATTAAATCCTTAAATATTTCAAGCATCGTTCCAAAGAAACCCGGCAGCTATCTATTGACCCCGCTGATTTATACTTTTGGATGCAGTTATCGCTTTCCCCCCTGTAGCTGTAGTGTTGGACAGCTTGCTAACTTTTTGATTTGTGTAAGTTAAATTAATTAATCACTAAAGCAGCTGGAAAAACACATTTGAAGGTCACAGAAATCCGCAATACGTTATAATCTGTTATTATTTTAATATTTACTGGTGCTTTGGATCGTCTACCTACTGACATAGCATACACACTGCCTGTTAGTTATATTGTCACCTTTTTTAATGATAATCCACTGCTTAAAAATTTCAGTTTAGTTTGTCATTTTATTTTAGACCGGTCACTTCTTTACCAACAACATACATAGCCATATAGCAGTATATTTATACCAATCAACATGTCCAAAAAGGGGTAGGAAGAAGTAAAACTTATTTACTCCTACCCCTCACCCAAAGAATGAATGGTTACCTTAAACAATGATCCTACTTCGCTACTTATGTTTTTAGAAGGAGGAATCATGCATATGTCCATATATACATAAATACATACCCATACACCCCTACATACATGTACATATTCATAAGATGCTTGTAAAGTGCAGATAGTAGCAGTTTAACAGGTCTGTTATGTTCTTTTCAGACTCTCACTGGAAAGGAAATCGAGATTGATATTGAGCCCACAGACAAGGTAACAGCTTGAAATAAGTCCTTGTGTAAAGAACAATGCAATAAATGCATACCTAAGAACAGTTGATTATTTTCCCTGCTTTTTACTGCCCTGTATTTGTGACTCAAGGTGGAGCGAATCAAAGAAAGAGTAGAAGAAAAGGAAGGGATCCCTCCACAGCAACAGAGGCTCATCTACAGTGGAAAGCAGATGTGAGCGCCTCCATTGTATTTCATCTCACGCTGTTAGCAGTATGAAGATAGTCTTTTAAATGTTCTCCTCTAAAGCCTTTTGTACTTTTGCCTTCAGGAATGATGAGAAAACAGCTGCAGACTACAAGATCCAGGGAGGCTCGGTGCTCCATCTTGTGTTGGCGCTAAGAGGAGGCTCAATGTCCCACAGTTGCAGCATACATCTGTCCTCGTCATGAATTGCTGTTGTCATGAGACTAGCAGAGTGCCAACACATAGGTGTTCATAACCACATTGCAGCAGAGAAATTTAAAATTCTACTCATCCGGCCAATGCAATAGGCAGTAAGAAAATAAGAATCAACCATCCCAAAAAGGACGTTCTACTTCCTTTGTAGATGTTTTTTGTAAACCCAAATTGGCTTTTTAAGTTTCAAGCAGTTGATACAGGCACCCATGCTTTGTTAGAGACAGTTTAAGAACACTGTGGTCTTTTTGTTTGTGAATAAATGCCGAAGTTGAATTACTCCAAGTCCTGTCCTCTTGTAAAACAAAAAAACAAACAAATAAAAAAAAACACCCAGGTAGATCAGACACCAAATCAAGTCACTCCTGAGAATTTGTTTTATTAGAAAAATGACATAAGACTGAATATTCAGTGAAAATTCAAACAGATTATGTAATATCCTCTCTGGTCTTCACATATTAGCCGTGGTAATGATATGAAGTCAAGTAGATTCTACTGAAATCTGGTTACTTCACCATTGCTGATGTCTTGTATCTTGACAGTTTCTAAAAACAACCAGTGAGCATGTAATGAATGGCTTATTGAATGCATAATAACATGCTGGTTTACCTTAAGATTTGTTTGTAGCACTTCTAACAACAACCCAAACAAACTTAGAATTCTTAGTTGTGCTTAAACATTTAATATCTCAAAAATAAACCTTATAGGCAATAACAAGCCTATTATTCTTGCATCACTGTACATACTGTACTCATAAATAAATCAATTTTAAACATCTGTAAACACAGGATAGGAGTTTTTGTCTGGAAAAGTGTTGCTTGTGTGGAAATATAACCAGAAGTCTTAATTTACATTTAAATATTCTTGGCCTTCAAAGAAAATATATTTAAAAAGTGATAAAAGGCACAGGGGAATGAATCAGGAGTTAAACACCTGGTTATTGTAAGCTCTCACACAGATAAGTAAAGGCAACCCACACGGTTGTATTTAAAATCTCCACCCTTAAATCTAAAATTGATGTCTCTGTTTTTGATAAAAATTGAGAGTACGCAATACAATAAAACAAAGCAGCAGTAGTGACTAATTCATATGTACCTATGTTTAACAGCATAAGTATCTTCTGTTGAAGGGGCATCACTGGAGTGGTGTGATGTGTTTTAGTGGCTTACATGAACTAGAAAAAAGCCAGAAAAACTAATTACTTGTGTCAAAAACTTGAAATATTCAGTAGTACCTTGTAAATTAAAATCCTGAACAGTACAAAGATGCTTTAAAGACTGAACACTTAAAACAATTCAACATTTCTCCATAAATATGACATCAAAGATCATTGCTACCTAAAAGAAATTATCCAGGTGGAAAAAAATCCTTGTTTATTTTTTAATTCATTGTTTGATTGCTGATGGTAAGACGTCCAGTCCAGAGGCTGCAAAACAGGCCCAAACTATGATAGCATGCTGTAGGTACTGATGATTTGTTAGTCTTTAAATAAGCTCAGTCATTAAATAGCTACTATATACGCCCAGCTTTTTTAACAGGTCTGTCATACCTGCATTGTTAAAGTGAAAGCATGAAGATCGGATTATATTCTGTCATTTGTGGAGAATTTTAGTTCAGATACAAATAAAAAACAGAGTACTTAGTAAATAAAGTTAGTGTTTTCAGTGGTCATTACAATCCTGTACCAAAAACTACAAACTTCTTCCATATAATACCTGCAGATTCCTAGGTGTGTGTTATCATAGTAATGCTTGTTTTCCAGATGAGTAGAAAAAATGTGACTCCTTAAAAGAGGCTGTGATTTCCTGTGATCTGCTCCTCAGATATAAAGAACAAAACCAGCCATCTATAAGAAACGGCATAAAGACTCCATTAGAGAGACGTCTGCCAATTCATCCACATAGTCCTGTAGGACTGACTCTAGGCTGTCATCAGTGTCCAGGTGCGTTAATTCCAGGAAAGGAGTCGATCTGGACGGTATCCTGAACAGCTGATCCTTGGCTGGTATAAGAGATGCGGATCCTCATTTTCAGATTAACCTGAAAGGCACGGCAGGATTTAGATAAATGTTAGACTTTAACTGAGATTACAGTAAAACACAGCCAGACATGTCATATTTTATAAAAAAAAAAAAAAGTCTTCCGGAGATGCAAGAAGATTAATTCTACTTTTATTTCCAGACAATCTAGAGAGCCGTTGTGATACAAAAGAAAGACCAGTTTTTTTGTGTGTGTTTGCACTCTGCAGACCCACCTTGTTTGGGTTGTTGAGGACCACCATCTGGGTCACTTTAGCCGCGCCTCGTGCAGGAAGAGAGTCGCCGCTGGGAGCCTTCATGTGTAACTGCACACTCTGGAGGGGATCAAATGAAGCTTTGAAGTTAGAAGCAACTACAAAAACATGTTCAGTTTCATCTGGTGTGTTGTTGTTAACCATTAAGAGCATAATGGGCCTAAATTTCACAAGATCTGCCCACACGGGTGTAGCCAGGATTTTAAAAACTCATTAGCATAAAAGCTAGTATCCCAGCTTTTATGCTAATGATAATAGTTTGGATAGAGCTTTAGACTCTCCCCACACACACAAAGTGGGCTCCAAAGACAGGTCTAAAGCTGATTACTATGGTTTTTTTTGGTCTGAGTGGGTCAACACCTCATGAGTTAAAATCCTGTAAGACTCCTTTCTCACACCTACTGTTTAATAACCTCTAACATTTAGGAAAGTGGCGTCCAAAATAATGCTCTTGTGTCCACTTACAGTTACGGTCACTTCAATACTCTGATGAAACCTGCATTGTTATGCATCTCACATCTGAAAGAGGCTTAAACTAACCAGTGTATATTGCAACAAGGCATGCTATAACCCAAAATCTGCTCCTTTCAGTTGAATTTCATCCCATTATCTGGCTGTATAGAATATAACGCTAAAATTCGAGATAAAACAGGTTAGTGAGTGAGTTAGGAAAACAAATGCGGGTAGATGATGGAAAAATCTTTCTTAGAGCCTCTTTTAAGCATTTTGTTAGTGGTGACGATACGAACCTTGGGCACCGCAGCCTGCAGGGTGAAGCTGCTGATGTCTGAGTCAGTGGAGTTGGAGGCTGTGAGTGTGACTGTCAAGGCTGAGTCCGATTGTCGTTCGCAATTTAGTGCCAAAGCCACGCCATCTTTCTCATACACCGTGAGTGTGGGAGCTATGGAAAACAGACATTTATTAGAAAAAGTTGCATAGATTCACTACACCAGATAAATCTTACTACACAAATTTCAGCACCTTGAATTTAACTTTCTTGGTTTTCAAGTCCAAAATCATGTTTTGTGTTACTCTGTCTCTGTTAGGTTTAGCATTTAATCAGAGGATGTATGAGCGGCAGACCTGGTGTTGGAGGAGTGAGCTCCAACCCACCCAACAGATCCAGGAGGTCTCCGGCAGTCGTGGTTGTATTGACAGGCAAGGCTTTGCTACCTTCTGCTGGGCTGGGCTGCAGAGGCTCCTGAGAGCCACTCAGCAAGTCCAAAAGATCACACACCTGAAGAAAAGCATAGAGAAGAGGAGGAAGCTTCAAACAAAGGAATAAAAACAAAGCTGGCAAGATGAAGACACATGAAGACCTCACCTTTACATTTGAAGGGTTTAATGCTTTAAACTGATGTGACAATGCTTAAAATGTTCACAATCAAAAGCAGGCTATAAAGAACATTAGATTGGACAATCTAATCAGAAAGTAATAAGTGTCACCCTGACCTGGTTAGCAGGCTGCTGTGGCAGCATCACCTCTCCCTGGATGATTTTGGCTGGTTGGACTTCCTTGATGTTTTCCCCTGTTGCTTCCCCGTTGGTATGACCTGGTGAGTTCTTCTCAATCACAGGCATCCTCTCCAGAACCGCTGCCCTGTGGAAACAAGGAGCCTCTTACTCTGTCTCTGAAAATCACAATATGTAAAGTGGGAACATTTTCTACATAAAAAGGAGGAGAAAATAGGTCAGCTCCCTCTTGCTTACCTCATGTGATCGTATTTTTTGAAAAGAGCATTGTATTCAACTGCCCTCTGCTGGAGCTCCACATCGATGCAGCTGCCGTAGATGCTGACGATGCTTCTGATCCGACTGCCAGGGGTAAAGCGATGACAAAAAAACAAACAAAAACAAAACAGCAGTAAAGTTTAGGAATTGTCTTACTTAGACTGGATGTTGCAGCCCTGAACCCAAAGAAACCCCCAAACATACAAACATGTATTGAAGACTAAACTACAACAAAGAAAAATTACAAAAAGGTTTTTCTTACTCCACGTTGTCAGTGATGCGTGTGCTCAGTTTCATGGTGGCGGTGAGAGCAAAGCCTCTTGTTGCCGGGGACGACATGTGTGACTGTAAAACGGTTTCTAAGACGTCCAGGACATCGTCCTCTGTGACCTGATCAAGAGACATTTTAACACAGGTTCAGAAAGCTGGTAGAGCATTTTTAAAATAAGACTAAAATTACAATTATGGCACTTTAGTGTAAGACAAAGAAGATGGATTTGTTTTACTCAGACAGTGCAATATTTTAAAAAAAGAACAACTGCTGCATAATCTGCTAATTAAAAGCAATGGTATTCATTTTGCTCCTTTTACCTGCACAGGTTCAGTCTCCTGACACTCTCCTCTCAGCAGCAGGTCTCCGTATTCTCCTATACACCAGCACGCCACCTGGACCAGAGGTTGCTGCACATAAAAAAAAAGACTACTTTCAGTACTGTATCTCACTCAGTGAAATACAGACAAAGAGTAACATGCTAATGTTTTGTCACACTGCCTTGCAAAGCAGTTTGAGGCACAGATTTTTCCAAGAATTCACAGAAAGTTAATGTGGTGGAAGATGGGAAAGTGCACCACTCTGTAGATGAATACATGGCTGCTCCTCTGACATGGATCCAAAAATAAATCTGGTCACATCAGCCAATTTCAAACTGAAAGCCCAGCTATTCCCACAGCTGTAAAACAAGCTCTGTCTGGTTCAGGACTGTTGCAGACCATTTATCAAAAGAGAAAATGATATCAGATGCATTTTTTAGGGCAACAAATATAACAAATGCTTTCAATTTTGCATCTATAATTTACTCTAAATCAAGATTAAAGATGAACTGGAGTCATTAATTTTTTCCCTTCATGTGTACCATAACATTAATATAATAATACCTTATTATCTGAGTACAGATTTGATAGCTTATGCCTCAATGTGGACACTTTTCAAACACATAAAAACAAAACAAAAACAACTCTGATGTGCTCCTTGATGGAGAAACTCCTCAGACACACAGACCTGAGAGATGTCAGTGGTGAGAGCTCGGTACAGCTTGTGGACGGTGTAACAGTGCAGCTCTGAGGTGTTGGTGATGAGCTGAATCAGGTTGGGGACAGTTTCATCTCTAACATCGCCCCCTGCCTGTCAGAGTGGGAATCACACAGACATAAACCATCTCCATTAGCTGTACACCTTGCCATTGTTTCCATAATTCATACAGATCATAACGGCAAAGATACCTCCATACATCTGTTTTAGCCTTCATCTTGCTGATATATCAGTTGCGATTAATAACAATCATGACAGCCTATAGAAGGATGTAACAGGGTGCAACATGAAATCATTACTTCAAGTTTAAATACCCACCAAGTCTTACATCTCCATTCCATATTATCTTATTTTTAAAAATAACTAAATCAAAATAAGAAACCACTTTCAGCAAAATCTTATTGCTGGGAGATAAAAAAAAAAACCTCTTTTAGGCTGTGTTATAAGTCCTGGTTGTTCATATACAGCATGATAGAGTTTTGAGCAAGGTTAACTTGGTGAGGAGCATCATGCAAATGTTTTGGTAGCCAAAAACATTTCACTGGCAGATATATTCAGGTGAATAACATCTTAATGCATGAACATTGCTGATATTTATACAAATTCATGGTGACGAGCTTTCGACACAGATAAGTTCTAGAGGGATTACATCTGCAAATATAAAATCTCCAAGATTTTTGGTCCAAGCATTACTCAGCCAGCTATCGTAGCAGAAAGTCTGGAAAAATAACTCAATGGGATCATGTGAATAAGGATCTATCTTCCAGAGCATTTACAGAGGCTGTTTGCACACGTGCAACAGAGCCCTGCAATGTTCAAAATCTTTATTCACTGTCAACTTCTTGTGGAGATTTTCCAGCCAGCCCACTTTCTAAAATCTCCAGAACATCAGAGATGTGTGAACACAGCATCAAATTTTCAGAGCATTTACTCCTGCTGAGTGAGTTGAGCCAGCGTGCACACTGGTCAGAGGCGCTGCCTCGCTTTCCTTCCTACTGACCAGCATACTGCCTTTCACTCACTACCCACTACTGTATGTACACTCAGACACACAGCCATCATGCAGCCATGCTTGCTGTTTTTAATGTGCTGTATAGAAAATGCAGATTTCCACAGCAAGATTCTTGCATCACATTTTGCCTCCATCCTTCTTCCTCCCATTTTCAGCTCTGAAAACATTTCTCCAACTTAAAATCAACTCTAAAAGTGCTTATTCGCACTTTGACCTTTCCTGCCAATGTTGCTTCCAGAGATGCCATTGCAAATACATATAAATACATGTAGTACAGATATGAGTGGTTTATATGGATAGGGAGGGGGCCTCATCTTAATTCTACGCCTGCTGTTAAGACAACAGTGATTTCTATTGCATACTTTTTGCTTCATGTCCCGACTCCTGTTAAGTCTACACAGTATTTCCTGCTGTGAGAAAGCTTTTCCATCAAACAATCTCCTGCTGTGAACATCCGTAAACTGTAACTGCAGGAAAAATGTGGACTTAAACGATCTCCAGAAATTCTCAACTGTGCATGTGTGAAAACAGCTGAGACGTGTGAGGGAGGACCACTGACTGCATGAAAAACAGATATTGTGATGCCACCCAGGGCTTTGATGTCTTTTGGCATTGTAGGTGAATTACTCTTGTCTTTTAGAAACCTGAAAGGTGGTTATGAAAACAAACACAGGTTAAAGGCTTTTTCACTTCACTTTTCAGACCTGAAGGCAACATCCTTCCTTATATAAGTCTGTGTGAGAAAACTCATCTAAAAAGCAGCAGGATGAGTGGCTCAATCTGTATTTACCGTGGTGAGGACATGCAGGATGGTGTCAATGTGCCAGCGCTGGGAGGGTGCATACCTGACAGGGACAGAGACACACACAGCCGGGTAAATAACACACACGCCCGCACGCACACACACACACGCACACACACACACACACACACACAGAAGTGCATCAAGTCACTGAATAATGTGAATTAGAAACACAGAAGGCTATTCAGTGTCAGTGTCAGCTGGATAGAAACTATCAGTGAGTGGAGACAGTCTACAGTATAGTGTGTGTACAGAAGTTTTATTGTTACAGCCTCCACACAGCAGCTGCATGGATTTCTTTCTTTTTTAAATTTTTTTTTTAACCAAGACAGCACATTAGAAAACAACACTTTCAGTCAATTTACATGCATGACAGTGCTGAATGTGTACTGGCATGCATACACTATGTATATGCAAAACACAGGTTTGTGCATTGTTTAAATATAATTTAATCTTATTTAGATTATGCTAATTTACATTTTGAAGTAATCTTTGGGCACTTTATGTTGACTGAAAGCCAACAAATTTCCTTCAAGCAAACACTTTGGGATTCAGTTATATGTCAACTTTCCACGTACCTTTCGGCAGCGTTGAATATGCCGCTAGCAGCATGAGCCCTGAGCTCAGGAGGGCAGGAGGAGAGGAAGATGAGCAGCTCTTTCATCATAGAGCGGATGTTGGAGGCTGACACTAGAGCCAAGGAAAGCTCCAAGGCACGCCTGGATGGATGAAAAAAGAATAAAGGTGTTAATGCTTCCCAGACAGTTGCTGCTGAGCTGATATTGCAGAGCTCTCATATTGTAGGTGTTCACATGTTTGATTCCTCTGCATGAATCAACTTTCAGAAGTTGGTCTAAGAAATTTGGGAAAGTACAGGAAAGTACAACTTTGTTGGAGTATTCAAAGTGATCTAAACGTAATGCACTGTAAAATCATGAGCCCATACCATCTTTGCATTAATTGCCTTTTCTCACTAGCACCTAACCGGCTCAGCGCGACTCAACATTTTGGATTTTCCATTAGGTAGCAGAACTTGGTCCTAGGTATTTTGCTACTAGGTAGGACATTAAGCCTTGTTTCCACCAACAGGTGCAGGTTGGGGTGCATTTTTTTGTGTTTCCACACGTGAAAACTGGGAAGAGTGCCCTAATAACGGACTCGACCCGTCCTACTTTTTTGGGAACCTTCTGTTGGGGTTCCAATCTAACCGATCTGACCCAAAAGGGTGGAGCTTAAAAGAAATATGTCACCTTCTATGCAACCTGGTATAAAAACTAAGCAGGAACGGCTCCTTGTTTAGAGCAACAGATTTTCTTTTTGTTGATTAAATCGCTGTTTAAAATGGCGTTACCAAGCATCGTTAAGAAGAAAGAACACACTGATGGATGACCGCCATTCTCCTCCTTTGTTTCTGAGCTGTGTTTTGGTTCTACTTTAAGGAAGGGCTGCGATGGCGTCGTGCTATTACATAGCTGAGGCATCTATCGCTATCCAGCTGACACTCCACCTATCAGGTAAGGTTACAGTTGTCTGTGGGAATGCAGCGAGATGGCAGTTTACAAACCATATCCACACCCTAACAGTCCTGTCCCGACCTGCACCCGTTGGTGGAGATGAGGCTTCATTGGTTGTGGTTCCAAGTGATCTGAACCGAATTTAAAATTTGACGTCTACAGACCACTTATTGGCCAGAGAGTTACATCACCAGATGAGTCATGAGAGCAACTCCTTCATAAGAGCCCCAACAAACTCTCCTGTACTCATCTAGTGTTTCATCTCACAGCCTGACTCTTTTTTTCTCGTAATACGATGCACTAATTGCATTTTCCTTAAACTTATTAAACATAGATAACAAATTACAGAACATCATCTCGGACATAAACTATCTCCCACATTTCACATTCAGTAAGTTTATGGTTTGACAAATGAATTTGACAAAGTTGAGTTCTTATTTCACACAGGTCAGGATTTACAGAACAGGGCTCTTCATCCTCTGACAGGTCCATACATTTTACAACAGCTGTAAATGGTCCCCAAGCCTTTTCAAACTCATTCTTCTTCCCTTTCAGTAAATAAGTTGAGCATTTTCCTGATCCATTGTCTTACACTTTGTTTTCCAAAGTAAAGTAATCCAAGCAATCACTTGTTTTTAGTGTGCAAGACAAATATCCATCATCACCCTTTATGATAAAGCTCCTAAATAAAAAGCTTTGGGTTCATTGGGATTTTCTTAGAGATCACCTTTTCCATCACTCCTCCCAGTAAGTTTTCATTTTACTGCACTTTTCAATACAATGATAAAATGTCCCCTTCTCTACATTACACTTCATACATACAGTAGATCTACCATATCACTAAATTAATAGTTTTACCAGAGTAACACATGTTTACATCGAGCATTTATACGGGAACAATCTGAGTCGGGTGTTAGCTGAGCTAGAGTGGATCAGCTCTCCTCTGGTGATAAATATGTGCTCAGATCACCCCTCCGTGCATTCAGCCAGTTATTTGAGTCTTCAAGCAAGTTTCACTGGCTCTCTTCTTTACACTTGAGTCTGAAAAAAAAGCCATAGACTGAGCAGCAAGTAAGCCCTCGCCTTGATGTCCTCCATTGTTTGCTATGTTTGCTATGACGACCCCACCCACACTAGGGTGATACTCAAATGTAGCAGAAAACAACCGAGTAGAGTTGAGATGTGTAGCAAAAAATGGAAAAGATGCTTCAGAGCCATGCTGGAGAAAAAGAGTGCAGGTAAAAAGTTACCGTTTCACAGATGCATCCTGGTCCTTCAGGCAGTCTACTATAGTTCCTCTGTGGCGCTGCACTGCATTATGGTCTGTCCCGACAATCTTCTGAAGAGAAGTCATGGCTATATATCTGAACACATAAAATTAATCAATTGTAAAACTGTACAAACAACAACTAAGATCATTAATGTTTCTATAAAAACTTCACTGTCTCAACTGGCTTAGATAAATAATTGATCTCTTTACTTAAAATAACTGATCAAGTATTAATGTGGGGACAGGATAGATTTTATCTATTCATGGAGGTCTGACAGGACTAAACCTGACCTGCTACTGTCAGCCAGTCACAGTGAGATTCAGGGACTTTGCAGAAGGAAACCAGACAGACTTGTTTGCACACAAAGCCCCTATGCAGACACAACATTAAAAACTAACAACCAAAACCTCTAGGAAGCTGTAACAGGCCTCCACACTCACTGCCGAAATAAACCATGACCTAAAATTAAGAGATCAGACAGTGACCTTCTGGTGGCTCTACAGGAAATGCTTTAGGGGAAAGTAATTAGTGGACTGAGATGATAACAACCCGTTGGGAGGAGGTTTCTCTGTCTGGCAGCAGTGGGTTTGCCATTGTCCTTGAGATAGCAGGGAAGGAAAGATAAAAGGAAAGAGAAACAAACTGAGGAGGTATGGAATTAGGGGAAAAAAAGCAACACTGACCGAATGTTCCTGTCATTATTCAGGAGAAATCTTCCCAGGATGTTTACAGCCAGAACCTGCAGAACAAGTTAAATGAAACATATGTTCATTTGTTAATAAACTAATCTACATTATTCCTAAAGTATGAATGTGGTAAGAAGCATCACTGTCTCACTCTGAGGCCGCTCTCTGACTTGATGTCTAGTACAGTAAGAACAGTCTCATATAGCACGGCGTTGCCCACAGTCTTGGTGCTATCTGTATTGGTCGCCACCTGCAAAGCAAATAACACATTAGTACAGTATATCAATCACACAGCAACAGACAAGAAAAGACCTGGGATTTCTTTTTCCAATGAACAACCATTTTTAAGAGCATCTGTCACCTGAGCTAGCAAGTCGTTCATGGCGTCACTCGCCACTTCGTTGTTGTGACCTAGGATCCTCAGCAACCTCAAAATGCGCACCTGAGGATGGAGGGAACAGATGGATGGGTTATTTTGGTACACTGAACCAGCAGTAACAGAAGGAAGCATGAGATGATAAACCTGAGTCTGTCAGTACAAAAGAAATAGAGAGAGGAAACATAGAAACCAGACTACTCAGAGCCGTAAAAGAACACAAAGGGCTTCCCCTCACTTCAGAAGTCCCAAATACGAAAGCCACGGGGGGATTATTAATCAAGTTACAGCCACTTTTACAGAGAGTGGATCAAATTTTAAATTCTCTACTTAAGAAATGAGCAAATTTAGGGATTGAAAAGGCTTAAAGACTTCATTTGCTTGGGTTCAAGACTTTGGTCAGTGAGGGAAATTACATCAGGGATTTTGTCAGATGCAGACACCAAATAAATGAATATGAACTTTAAAGGTCCCCTGCTCAACAGGTGTCAAATATTCCCTTCTAGTATCTGTTCTCCTTCTTCGTAAGAGACCCTTTTAAGTGAAAGAAGTCTCTGCAAGTAAATGAGGCCTCATTTTTTTAAAAAAGATGCATCACCTTGAATCCTCCACTAATCAACTACATCATTAAAAACACTGACAGTGTTTTGCTTTGAAAACCTGCATCCTGACATGCACATGGAGGATACTTTGAAAATTTTCCACCACTTAAACATTTTTGCCAACCAGTACAACGCAGCACTCTCCTACAATAACAGGCTCCTTTGGTAAAATAAGAGTCAACTATACAAAAACTGCTTTGTAAGGGTCCAAGAAACACAAGAGTTTGAGGTGTTCACCCGGCCTCCAAACTACCCAGACACTAATCTGATGGGATCTAATGGCATTTAAGGGAAACAAGCCCAATCCATGTGGACCCCCACACACTCCAGGACACACTCAAATGTTGTTTGTCCACACTCTGGCTGCTCAGGGATGTTTTAGTTGCACGAGTGGAACCTTCTGATCATTAAGTGGGTGGTCATAAAGTTATGGCTGATCAGTGTACAATTTAACAATGATACAAGGAAATTAATTTCCTTTGAGAAAATGTTACAAAAACCTTCCATAAAGTGACAAATTGTAGGAAAATCAACTCTAAAAGTCGCACTTCACATTTTTCCATCCACTTGTTTGAAAGAAGATATGTTGTGGAAGCCAAACAATCCAAAATCTTAATAATTAATAGCTCATGAAATAAAGTCAGAATGAGATCTTCTCTTATTTAAAATTGAAACCCAACTGAATAAACGGGTAATTAAAAAGAAAAAATAAGCAACATACAGTGGGTTTGGTTTAAAAATTTCAAGTCAGAAATGTAGACTTAAAAATTTCTGATTGAAAAGAAACAAATGCTGTTTGTCAAACATTTGGAAATATGTAGAACAAACCAGGCCGACTACATGAGCAAAACTCCATTGTTTTGCTAATTTAATATGGAGTGAATCAAACCAGGAGGAGTGAGTACCTGTAACCAATCAGAAGTGAGTGAAATCAAAGCTGACCTGCAGGAAGGGATCGCTGACTCCAGCTACGTCGTGATCAGGTGAATAACCAGAAATGACGAGGCCTTTCATGATCTGAACTAGATCCGGCACCGTCTGAAAAAAACGCAACACAAGCAGCTTACAACACATATGTACCTGCACAATAATAAATACAAGGAACGCGTGCAGCCGCCATACCTTTCTGAACCGCTCCAGTGTTTCTGGGTTCCTCTCACACAGCTCAGTGATCAGCACCACGGCACCATGTAACACACCTGTAGTCAAATAAAAAAACAAACAAAGATGAGGATATACTGGAAACAATATCGGTGAGATGTGATTTTTAGACGTGATAAGATCTACCAACCGTGATTCTTCTCACTGAGGAGGGAACGAGCAGCGGGAGCAAAGAGCTCTCCTAAATCCTGGACTTTTCTTACAATGTGAACAGCACATAAAGCAGCCTAAAGGTTCGAAAGCGTGAGAGAATTTATTAGTTTTGCAAGTCTCACATGGCCCCAGAAAGTGCCTTTCAAATTGTATCTCAAAATACAAACACACACATTCAATCATAACTGATAAACCCTGGATCTAAGTACTGTTCCTACATCACTGAAATTAGAAAAAAGTACTTCCTGTACAGCAGGCTTTTCCAACTCTGCAGGTTTTAGCTGTTACCCTGCCGTCACTCACAGGGTCCAAATGAATGGCTCATAAACAGGCTGGTCCAGAACCCGATAACAAGTTCAGGAGATCCGCTTTATTTGAATCGAGTGTGTTGAAGCAGGGAAACGGCTAAAACCTGCAGGCCCTTAAGGACCGAGGTCATGCCCTCCCTGTCTGTGCTTTGGCTACATGCGTTCATGTCTTTCTGAATTGACAAATTTTGATATTTTCACAGCATTTAAAATGACACCTTTAAATGTTTTCTTATCTACAGGAACATGAGAATCTCACCCTGTCAAATAAAGTACATAGAAATTCCAATTTCACCTGTAGTAAGATGAATATTATAAGGTGCTACTGAATAATTAAATATACATTTATATGTATTCCTGTGGAGGCTCTCACCTTTTTCTTAATGTAGGAGTTGGAGGCTCGCAGCAGCCTGTCAATCTCTGGTGCCAGATCCCTGCACATCTCAGCCGAACCCATACAGGCCAACGTGCACAGAGCCAGAGACTGAACGTACTGGTTACTGTGAGAGAGGTCACTAAACAACACACACATTGAGAGTAGGTAAAGTGTGTTAGGGTATGAAAATACCATCAAATCCTGTTGTCATTTCAGACAGTTTAATAATTATATTAAATGGTGATGTTCTGCACCGTTGTTGCTATATACTGATATTTTTTGAGTTATGAGAATAAGACTTTTTCTCCATACTTAAACATAAACTGTACATGAACAATTATATACATTATTTGTGAATGAATATGTTCCATTAAGTTGTTTGCTGAAAGTTGTCCCTACTTTTTGATGGAGTTAGTAATGAGCAGGCTGGCATCCTGTTTCTCGTCCAGGAGCATCATGGCTCCCAGGTATCCCACGCGCTTCTCGCTGTATCGAGGGCTGGCTATCATACGGACACACTCCATCTAGCAAGAAGAGCAACTCTGTTAAAATGTGTTGTTACTGGGAATGCTGACATTTGCCCAAGGGGAAAAGTCTATCTGCTTTAACTGCCTCAACTACAGGTTAGTCAGCTCCAGAGCAGCGGTCTTTGAGCTGAGAGGGATTCAGTGGCCTACTTACAGCTGACAATTGATAGAGTTTGCTTTAGGGTGTTAAACACAGTCCACTCTCTTCAGATACCAGAGGACTATACAAACCCACTCACATTCTCCAATAAACCCGAGCAAACTCATGACAGGAATTAGCCAAATCCCCTCACCTGACCAAAGTGAGCTGGATAGCCCAACATGTGCACATAGAGCAGCTTGGCCAGGTTGTGTGATCTCCCCCCGTTGTTGTCGGTTTGTCTGAACTGTGCCCGGATGGCCGCACACTCCCTCTGAATGACACCCCGCTCCTCACACTGAGTCCTGGCGGACCTGATGGCCCGAATCATCTCCTGCAAGGGAACTGATGGAGACATGGCTCTGTGTGTGAGAGAATGAAAGAAAGAGAGAGAGAGAGAGAGAGAGAGAGAGAGAGAGAGAGAGAGAGAGAGAGAGAGAGATAGGGCAGAGGGGTTTTATGGGGTGTTTGACAGATAAATATTGAACAGAACACCCTACTATTGAACATATTAGTGTTTCACTTCCTGTACAGGTGCGTATGTGCTAATAATAGCTTCTACTTGACTACAACACATATTAAAAATACTTTAACTAAAAACAGTAAATACAGGGAGGCCCACTTTAAACCATTTATAACTTCACGGTTTCTGTTTCAATAAACAGACTATTTTGCCTGGTGACAGACTGGGTTGCTTTGTTTTTTGAGGAAATTGCTGTTGTTTATCTACATTTCTTGTGCCGTTGACGCGATAAATAGTAGTAAATGAACGATTTAACTAGGAAGTTATCGTGACAGCCCCTGTCACCGGTGATGCAGGTCAGTGAAAGGAGCCAGAGGCTAGCAAGCTGACAGAACCGAGCTGACCTTGTGGATGCTGTGAAGCCCTGTATGAGACTGCGGGGCTAAAGAGCTAGCTAACGATGACTTTCTGTTTCGGTGGGTTGTTTATGCTACAAATTGATACGTACCTCGACTGTGTAGCCGCTTATTTAAAAAAAAAAATAAACCCGTTCAACCGATCCCCTCCAACACACGGCAGTAGGCAGTTGGCTGGAAACCCAAATACTGTATATCCATGAAGCTGCTGTCAATGCAGCAAAGCTAACGACGCAACTTCCGGTTCGGATCATTCAAAATACAATACGCTCTGAAAAAAATGTACTCGGTAAAACTGAATTCAGACAGTTCATCTAAGGCATTATTGGTGCAAATGGCGAGGAAATTTGTGTTTGGTGAATAATTTAACTATTATAACAATGTTTCTAGGAAAGCTTGTTTATTAACTTTTAAATGGTGCCACATTGAAGTCCCATTAGCAACATAGCTGAGAATATGCATTGTACCCATAAAAAACTTGCCTAATCTTCTTTTCCAATATCAGATTAGACTCGTGTTTGGTGTTTTTTATTAGACTGGATGGTTGAAGTCTGAAGAAACTAGAGATACTGTCGATTTAATGATTTTACAAACACGGGCCTCAGTATGTGGAAGAATTACACAGCCACAACAAGCCAGTTCCTCCTCTACACACTAATCATCAGTGTGGTCAGACACTGCTGTTGGATGGTATCCCAATCTTCAACTAGCATTTGTTGCAAGTCAGCCAATTTGGTTGTGTCAGTCACGCTAACACAAACAACACATCCAAGTTGACCCCACAAGTGTTCAATAAGGTTGAGTTCACTGATGGTGGGCAAATGAATCCTCTCCACTCTCAAATTCTGGAGATAAACTCTGATAAACCCTGTTTTTGTGGGCAAACACTGCCATATTGCAGGATAGTGTTCAGTCCCAGACTGAAACTTTCTCCTGATATGGGATTGGCACTGACTACAGAATCTCATCTTGATATCTTGCTGCATTAGTGCCTCCAGTGATGACAATTGTTCAGTGAGGGAGATGCAGCTCCACTTTTTGACTGAGCGTTTTCTTCTTGTCTCTATTTTTGTGTGCAAATGCAATCCGCTTACATATTACTTTCAAATATGATTGTTCTGCAGTAAGGGTGTAAAATAATCTGCCGTTATTTGGATGCCCCCATGCAAAATTTACTCTGAAGATCTCATGTCCAGACTTCCTGTCTTGGGAATAATCTGTCTTGACTCACCTGTTTTTTCATACCTGCATGACTTCCGCAATTTGATCGCTCATTGTGGGCGAGCTCCACCCTGAAACATTGATGATGAGTCCTAATACAAGCTTCCTGACTCAAGGGAAGTACAATACTGTAAAAATAATCAACACAAGAGGGCATCCCACTTTTTTCTGTCCTTTTTTTCATTCAAAGTTTATTTGTAGCAATTAAAAATTCTCGATATCAAAAGTAAGCGTCATGAAAAACAAATGACTGCTTCTATAAATATTTGTGTATCAGGACATAAAAATGTCATTACCAGGTGTAAAAATGAGATAAAGACATCCTCAAGTAGGAAACATTATAGCACAATGGTATTTGATTGTACTATAATGAATAACAAAATCTAACTAAAAATGCAGAAGCTGTGGGTTAAAAAAGAAAAGAAAGACTGGAACTAAACATCTTATGATGAAATGTTCAGTGAATCACCTTTAACAACAAAATTTGCCCTTTATAAATGAAGGCATTTTGGTTTGCAGTTATTCACTTATGCACAGACATGCCCCTTTGAGTCTCACCACATGAAGTCTGGACTTTGAATGGGCCACCTTGATTCTTTACTTTTTCATCCATTCAGTCAGATACAGGTGGTTTTGGAATCCCTGTCCTGTTGCATGGCTCAGTATTGGCCAAGCTTTAACTTTAAGACAGATGGCCCTTTCATTTGACCCAAGAATGCATACAGAGGGGTTCATGGTCCACTTAGTGGCTGCAGGTGTCCGAGTCTTATGGCTGCAAAACAAGCTGATAATATCACCCCTCCACCATCATGCTTTGACAGCTGGTATGAGGGGTTTGTGCTGACATGCTGTGTTTGCTTTTCACCAAACATGTTGTTGTGCATTGTGGCTAAACATTTCCACTTTGGTCTCTTGTGTCCAAAAGACATTGTTCCAGAAATCCTTTGTCCGGATATAACTTTGCAAATCTAAGACAAACTTCCATGTTCTTTTTAGAGAAAGGAGAGTATCTCCTCCAAACAAACCATATTTCCTCAGCCTTTTTCTAATTATACTGTCACAAACTTTAACATTTAACATGCTAAGGCCTGTAAAGTTTGAGATGTAACTTTTAGTTTAGTTTTTTTTTTTTTTTGTGCCATCTGTGAGCATTACTTGTTCTGACATACAGATGAACTCGCTGGGACGTCCACTCCTGGAAATTTTAGCAACCGTTTTTAATGTTTTGCACTTTTAAATAACTCTTCTTACGGTAGAATGACGGACTCAAAATGGTTTGAAAATGATCTTTATCATTTCCCAGACTGGTGGACAGCTCATCATTGCTGATGTCTTTCCTCCTTGGCATTGTCTTGACACACAGCTGAATGCTCCAAATGAGCAAACTGCCACAACATCTTCTATCAAAGAGATATTCACACTGATGATAATCAGTTCATCAAGCACATTTATTTGCATCATAATTTAAATACTATTTTCTTGTTTATTTAAAAAGAATAACAGGCTTTTCTGTGTGTGTATGGGGCATTCATGTGTTAATTTAAAACTGTAATTCAACCAAAAATAAACAAACAAATGAGTCAAAAAAGCATAAAATCTGCTGAATTATCTGAAAAGTCCATTTTGGTGTAACTACAGTTCGATGATTACATCAACAATGTACATTATGAATAAAAAACTAAACATTGCACATCATTTTCCATCATCTCTGATTCATAAATTGAAAGGCAAAGGTGGAACTTTTTAAAATACAATGAAAACAAAGAACAGTGTAAACAGCTCACATTTGTGTCAGTGCTATTATATCTCAAAACAATTCAAACAATGAAACAATCGTGCTGAGAGTGACAGATTAACAAAAACAAATTAATATATTTAGCTAAATTTAACTAGAGTGTTTACATTATGTGAAGCTCATCTTTCTGGAAGTTATTTCCCAGGCATCCATAGTCCTCTAAAATGGGCGTCTAAAATGTGAGGTATTGTTCATAATGCGTCAAGCATTTCAGGGCTTATTCCATTTTCATCTTTCTTTCAATGCCCTCCTGTCTCCAGGTTCTCATCCATCATAGGGTAGACCACCAAACATAGCTTTTGGCACAGATGAGTCATTTTACCTGGGTGTCATTGGGAAAGAAAAAAAATACCATAGACACATTAAAGCTGATTTAACCCTTTAAAACCTGGATTTACAATTCTAAGATAAAATACTGTGTGAATGCTTCCTTTATCTGAATCCAAGCTATAAAATAAGACCACTATCACAATGTTGCCTTACCTATGGTGATGTGAAAATACCGTGGCTTGTTTTCCCAATAGACTCCCAGAAAATATACAGGCACCCCAATCACCATGATGGCCAGGCCACAACCACAGACTAGAGGCTCAGAGCAGAGGCAGCAGACCAGCATAAAGGCCCAGAACAGCAGGAAGATCACTGGCCACGCCAGGCTCACCTGGAATATGATGGGACACACCAACATCCCAAAGTTCTGCCAAAACAATAAGCTCTAAAAACAACTAATGCATCAACATCAGTTTTATTAGGATTAAAAAGAAAAAGTTTTCTGTGTATTTGCTTTATGGTTTTCATTAAAAAAAAAAAAAAAAAGGAAAGATACCATCAGAACATTAATAAAACTGCTAAAAATGCAGATGATGGTTTTCTAAAGCAGAAAAAAGTTGATTAATCAATACTTCTACCTTGATGGGTCGGTATATTTCAGGCTCCTTTATCCGCAGCACAATCTGCCCGGCGACAGTGACGCAGTAGAAGAGGGAGTTGATAAAGCCCCCATAATTTATGAGGGTGTTAATGTCACAGCACAACATCAGCAAAGTGGAAATCAGCTAAATGTGTCAAGAGTAGAGATATGTTATTTCTTTGCACTGGGGGGGTTGGGGTGAGGGCACAAATGAAAAAGTAGATATTGCGATTTTTGTCATGACTCACAGTAAACACTAGAGCTGGGATGGGAGTGCAGCGTGTGACATGAATCATGGCCAGCAGACGTGGTAGATGGCCTTCTCTGGCACCAGCGAAAAACAGCCTGAGAGGCAGAACCAAAGATGGTTTAGTCCTGAGAGCACAGCCAGATGGTGCTTACTTATCATGTGCACTTGCCAGCTGAGCGAAAAGCTCTGAATAAAAAACAACAACACACAGTTTGAATAGATAGGCAGAAATTCAGGGATAAAGAGTGGAAAACTGCAGGGTGAAAAGCAGTTTTCAACATTTAGGCCTCTTTTCTTTTATATAAAATCTAGATGTTGCCCTAAAAAAATAGGGGTTTATTTCCTGCAAGCCTGTCCATTTTCCTCCTGCTGTCTATGTGGAAGGAAGAGCTAAAATATAAGCATGGAGGAAACTTTAAAGCATCACAATCTTAGAGGCACTATTAAAGAAAAAGAGATTGTGAACAGGAGGACAAACTGACCGCGATGATGTAAAGAGAGAGCCATTGACCCCCCCAAAGGTCGAGAGCATCACAGACACGGGCATGATCCACGACATTACTCCAAGCAATTTTTCTCCAAATGTCTGGAAGAAGATAGTGAATTTATTGTTCAAACACTTAAAATTAGAAGTTGATCAAGACATCTCCAAGCACATTGCAAACAGGGTAAGCCCTACAGACCTCAAGCTACAGCTGCCAGCATCTGTCAGATCAATCACTCCAGATTTAGAGGTGATCCCCAGTTGTGTTTTCAACATGCAAATAAGTAAGCAGTAAGCTTGTTCAGATTAGAGAGATAATGGGTTTGCTTCCTCACCACTGCCACAGCGTTGGAGGCCATCAGCTCCTGGGGGCTCATGGCTGTGACATAGGCCACATTGGCAAACACATAAACAAAGGTAACCACGGGGATAGAGATGAAGATTGCCCGGGGTAGATTCCTGCAGGATAAAAAAAACATGAGCGGTATCATATCAATATCAGTTGGTTTACATTAATAATGTTTACAGTCAAAAGAGGTCAATGGAAAACTTGAGTTTTAGTTGTTATTGTGCACACATTTGTGTTCTTTTAAATCTCACCAGCACAATAATGCTGAATCCTGTTAATCCAAAATAAATTAATCTAAACTTTGCTAAATGTGACCAACAAGCAAAGGAAGCAGAGTAGGATTTGAGGATTACACATGCCTGTGTGGGTCAACCAACTCCTCTGTGACATAGTTGAGGAAGTTCCAGCCACCGTATGCAAAAGATCCTTGCAGGAATGAGAGACCCAACAGACCGACGTCAAAGTCACGGAGGGTCTCAAAGGCATGTACTGGCTCCAACCAGTAATAGTGACCTAAAACCAGAGGAGACTATTTATTTATGTATTCATACATACATACATATATACACACATACATACATATATATATATATATATATATATATATATATATATATATACACATGATACTTTGAAATATACATTAGCTTAGCCTTATGTATTACTGATTAAAAAAAATAAACAAATAAAAATCAAAAAGGGTGGAAACAAAAAGGCAATTTTAAATTTTCATCCAACGCTAAGTGGGATATTCAGGATCATGAACATAAATGAGTTTGTATGTGGATTATGAGCATGATGAAGAGCTATTTTATGTGACTAATCTTTTTCACAGAAGGATCCCAAATCCTGTGAGAGTCAGAGGATGTGACGATTTTATGATGGTAAGTGAAATTTTTCAACTTCAAATTTTTTTATCATCAGCTTATAGCTGAATTATTCATTTATTTATATATTTTAGCATAATTTTTATAGATTAATTTTTTTAATGCATAAGGTTAAATAGGTTTGGATAAGGAATTCCAGGTTTCTGTCCAGATTATTCAAATAGAGAAAATAAAATAAAATGTGATGATAAAACTATAGAAGGCCCAGTTGGGGAGATTTGTAGTTAAAACTGGAAGACCAGACTAGGTGAAATGGACAGATCATCGTTTGTTTTTATTTAAATTCTCTCTTTGTAACGCTCCTATTTTTAAATATGTCTTTCACACCATATTTTAATGCTGTTAAAGTTTTATGTATCAAGTTGTCTTATACATGAAATGTGCTATACAAATAAACTTGCCTTGCCTTGATTATAAAAGAAAAACAGATGATGCAATGGGACACAATGGAGTAAATACTACCTTTAAATATTTGGACAAAACCCATGATTATGATGAGGCCCAAGGCCAAAAGCTTGCCAGCTGTGAAGACATCTTGGACATACATGGCCCATCGCACACTGTGGCAGTTCACCCACGTCAGAAACACTGAGGACAACAAGGGAAAACACCAGAAAAGCTTTATCAGTGTCATGTTCAAGCAATAGACAAATCACAATTAAAAAATAAAATCTCTTTTTCACTTAATCTTCTGCAACTAAATGCAAAAACATGATGTAAATCACATCCACCGTGTAGTAATTGGTTTTTCCTTAAATGTTAATTTGCTGTCCTTATTGGTTTTGTGCATATTGAAGAAATGTGTCGTGTCACAGCACTTTCAAGCCTGACTCTTATTCAGCATTAGCAAAAGATTAGAGCTTTACTGTGAACTTCAATAAACCAACTTGCTGAACCTGTCTTAAGCTCCCCGTAACACTTGAAAACACCCACCAACATCCACAAACATCTGAAAAAGGGTACAGCTAGCATTCAGTACTGCCTTTGTTAACAAAGTATGTAGGAGCTCCAATGCTAGTCACCAGCAAATTAAACATGCCATCAAATTCAAAACAATTTAACATTTTCCTTTAAATGGCAAAATGTCTAAGTTTCAAAATCTGATATGTTGTTTATGATCTATTTAGAATAAAATATGAGTTTATGAGAATTACAAATCATTGGGGTTATAATTTTTCTTGATAAACTTATCTGTAGGCTTCACAGAGAATCAAGCATTTGCTTGCCCTAACAAATAAAGTAATTAATAAATAGAAGAAAAACAAAAATCAAAAACAGAAACAACCCTGGTGCACAAAGAATACTGGGATCTTGATGGTGGGACAGAGCCAGAATGTAATGAGTGTATTATCAGTAATGAGGATATTACACTGTTCCATTGTTGTGAAGAAGGAAGCCAAACCGAGAGACTAAAGCAAATCCATCCTGGTTCCAGTCCTCACCTATAGCCCCAATATTTTGACGGAGACCCAAAGCATAAGATGGTGGGTACAACTGAGCCTGTGGCTGATGGCCTTTCTGTATGGAGTTGGCATGTTCTCCCCGTGTATGTGTGGGTTCTCTATGGGTACCCTGGCTTCTTTGGCTTGGCAAAGACCTGGACGGTGAGAGGTCACTCTAAATTCTCCCTAGGAGTGTGTGTGTGTGTGAGAATGGTTGTTTGTCTCTATCTGTGTTGGCCCTGCGATGGACTGGTGACCTGTCCAGGGTGTACCCTGCCTCTCACCTTACACCCTGCCTCTCACCTGCTAAAATGCTGGGATAGGCTCCAGCTTACACGTGTCTCGTAATGGACAAAGCGGTACAGATAGTGAATGAATGAAAACAAAAGATATCTGCATTTGGTTCCCTTTAAAACTGGAACATTGCATTTGCTGTAATTGGTGCTTTAGTTTTTGCATAGTTCATGGCTTCCTGACTTTTCAGGGTCAACCTTCTACACCGACAACCTCAAAGCAAATCAGCAAATCAAATATTTCCAACTATTTATGAGTAAATATTTCTGCATAAACTTATCCTTAAACCCATCATGAAAATTAAGCTGAGTTTCTTCCAGATCTGACAAGGCTCCTCCATGAACACAGAAGATGTTAGCAAACAGTTTTACTAAACAGATTCAGTCACTTGCTTATGGACGCTACATTGGCTGTTGAGTTTCTTAAACAGATGCTTCTACACATGTGTACCAATGTACTAACCTCACTCAGCAGTTATTTAATCTTAAACTTTATTTTACAACTTACGCAGGCAGATGGCAGCCAGTAGGCGGAGGCCGGTGTCTGAGGGCAGGCAGGAGGGAAAGAGGGGTTGCAGGACGTAGGTGGAGAAGGTGAGAGCGAGCACAGCCTGGTTAGTGGGGCAAATAACCAACACTGCAATCCATAAACGCAGGAACCTGGGAGGAGTAACAGTCTGTGGTTAATGAGGCACACAGCTGCAGACATACAGTATGACAGAGTACAAGTCCTCACCTGGTAAAATGTATTGGACAACAGTGCAAATGAGGCAGTAATTAGCAGAGTATTGTAATAATTCGGTGAAGGATTGTTGGAGAAAAGAGGAAAGAAGGGAAGTGGAACAACACTCTGGGATGCCAGGAAAACAAAACTACATTAGAAAGATTTTAATTATCTAATGACAATTACTTCAACAAAGAAGACAGGAAGCAGATTTCTACAATTTCACGTTACTGTATGCTACAACTTTGTCTTATTAAAAAAAAAAAAAGACTTATTTGTCATGCAACATTAAACCTGCTGCAATATTAAGACAAACAACAATCTCACCCAGCCAGTCCTCCAAAGATGTCCTTGACATATGTGTAGTCTCCCCCTGACTTGGGGATGGTCACTCCCAACTCTGCATAGCAGAGAGCACCGATGGCTGTGATGAGTCCAGTAATAACCCACACAATGATGGCTACCCCTACTGAACTGGCATTCTCCAGGACGCCCTTGGGACTCACAAAAATCCCAGATCCGATGATGTTTCCTAATGAAGGAACAAAGAAAAGAAGGGATATTGAAGGATTGATGTTTTGCAGACAATAGTTGAAGCAAAACATCACGGATACACACAAAAACAGTTTCCTGTAGAGCTGTTTTACTCCAGTTAAACGTTTGACATGCATGACAATTAACTTATGAACTGTTATCTTCTGCATTTTTCATAGATGGAATAAAAGAAATGCAAACTAATTATTTATCGTTGCAACTGGCTGCTAGTAAAGTGAATCAGGGGTAAATTTAAAATTGGTCTTTTGCTAAGGTATCTTTGAATTGATTTAGGCATGAACAAAACAAACCAAAAAACACACATTCCTCTGAAAATGGTCAGGTTGGGATTGGATCAAAAATGAGTGGAAAAGCAGCCAAAATCCACAAAAACTTTGAAAGATCTTTAGAGGGCCTAGACCACTATTGCTCAAAACCACTTTGGGTTGACATGATACTGAAACCTACAAACTATGACATCACTCCAACCACACTTTTGATGGTTATGGAGACTGCAGTCAGAAAACAACGAGGTGCTTTTCTATACGAAACACATTATAGAAAACACACTAGTTGAATAGACGTACCCACAATAATGCCACAGGCGCTGACAAGACCGATCTGTTTTTTCAGAGTCACCCCCGAGCTTCCTGGTGCATTTCTCCCCGCTCCAGGTGAGCATTCTTCGGGCTCAGACGAACAGCTGCTCCGCCTCCCTGAACCCACTGTCATCATGAACTCCTGGCCAAGGTGTTCCCCCATCTTTTTTGTGGTTCGGGTGACGAGGGCAGCGGTTCTCTGTTAAGCCCTACCGAAGCAAAATTACATTGTTTTATAGACTATAAAATTTTACATCTTTACATTAAGTAATGCCCCATAAATGTCCAGGTCAATACCATTATTAACTGAAATATATGTTACAATTCACCAGTTTGTCGTGTCTGTTTGTCTTTCCTCTTACTCTCTCTTTCATCTAATTACCAACAAAACTACTTGAGAAATAAATTTCTCTTTATATAAAAAAAATGAAGCGCAGGCCTACCCTTCTCAGTCGCCGTGGTAACTTAAAAGCTCCGTGTTATGTGAAAAACTTCATGTTAGATTCAACCACTCCCGGCTGGCATTGATAAGATATTTGCGTCTTTCAGCTGATAGGTTAGATAGGTGGAAGGGTTTGATGTTATCAACCAATCAGTGGAGACAATTTGCGCGAGGCCACGCCCCTTACGCCCCGATTCAATGCAACAGTGGGGTTTGTTTTGTTTTCTGAGTGGATTGATGCCACACTTTTGTTCGTTTGAAAATATGATAAATATAAAATTAAAATTAACACGAAAGTCCCCAATTAGCTGTTTAATATACTTTTTTTTATGTTAGTAACATAACATCTTTTGGCCTCTGACGTTTCATATATCACAAGCTGCTTGTACTCTGCAGTATGTGCAGACAAGTGCATGTTGAATGATAAGGCCAGACAGGGTGTGCTTATGTAGCTATGCTTGCACTCTCTATATGATGGAAGTCAGAAAATGACATATAGAAAAAAATTAACGTAGCATTTGAAGTCTGTTTTAGCAGTGACTTCCTACTTTATATTTGTAGATTTAAAGAGAGCCGAAACAGTTTTAATACAAGGATTGCTGCAGACCACTACAATGAATTCATAACTAAACTTCAGCTGGTTTCTGAAAAGATAATCTCAGTATAAACATAACATGTTGAATTTTGACAAATACTAAAATACAGTGAACGCTTACTAATTATACTGTATCTCTGCTGTTGTTCTTATTTCATGTGCATGGCATAGCAGCACGTTCAATTTATTCCAAGAATGGTAAAGGTCAGACACTCCCCTTTCTGCCTCTGACTGACAAATATTTGTTGCCACCAGTAGATGGGGTGGTAAGTTTTAGGTATGAGAGATGATGAACAATTAGCATTGAAGTCAGGCAACTGCAGACAAAGTGGGATATGGATATTTAGCTAATTTAATTGGAAAGACCAAGGTCAAATTTATTTATAGATTCAATTTAAAAACAAAGAAGTTGACAAAAGTGCTGTGTGGTCAAATACAATTTACAGCTGAAACAAGACAACAATAGATTAAAGTATAAATAATATAATACAAAATAATAGAATATTAAAACATATACATAGGAAGAAATGGGTAATAAAATAGTACAAATGTGCAATACAATGCAAATAATCTACATGGGTTTTATCAGAAGTCATGGAAAAGAGGGGAGATTTAAGCATCTCTTTTTCTTGACTTAAACATGTGTCCAAACAGCGTAGATATGGAGAATATCATGCTTCACTTATTCATGGCAGTGACTGTAAAAGCTTGAGTTCCTTTGTGTTTAAAGAGTAGAGCATATGGCTCACTGACCCTTTTAAAAATAAGATTTATTTCTATAATAGATGCCAACTTTTACCCTATGTTTGTGGACTAAATTCGCAATGTGAACTTTAAAGGAAAGATCATGGTCAATCAAAAAGCCAAGATATTTATAACTGTGGACCAGCTCAATTGCCCTAAGCTGTTGCAATTGATGGGATATTCTCCGGTAACACACAAGCACCATAGACAACCATCACTTTGGTCTTCTCTGGATTAAAAACCTGTTTAAGTTTCTTTAGATGAGATTTTACAAGATCACAAGCAGACCGTAAGAATTCAAAGGCTTTAAGGAGGTGAATGTGAACAATAATGAAAAACAGTGTCATCTGCATAAAAATGATGGGTCCTAAGACTGAACCCTGGGGCACACATATTAGCAACCTCAAAAACGAGCTAAATCCACCCATCTGAACACAACGTGTTCTGTTGGACAAATTATTGGCAAACCAGGAAGTAGCCTAATTTGAAATGCCAATTTTGTGCAATAAGTTTATTAAAAGTTTTTGATTGACGGTATCAAATGTATTTGATAAATCAATAAAAACAGCAACACTATTTTTAAATCAGCGATTCAATTAAATCATTTAAAATTTTCAGTGCAGCAGTGACAGTGCTATGTTGCTTCCTAAAACCAGACCGATATGTAGACAACATGTGATTTATGTCTAAAAAATTGTCGCTCATTATTTTTTATCAAACACATTTGCAAATATACAGATTTTCAAAATTGGTCTGTAATTGTTTACGTCCGAGGGTTCATCTCCCTTCAACAATAGGAGGACAAATGCTGACTGGGTGCTGACAGTGTTTTTATGCATAGCAGAAATGTCAGTGTTACCTGAAGCATCAATTAAACCCAAATAACAAAGTAAAAATTTGAACTTAATATATACTTTGAAATATAAAATATTGGAAAAATGTGCAAGCAACATTAAAGATGTCCTTTCTCTTTTTTCCCTCCAAACTTTTCCAGAACAGGACATGTTCCTGAATATCGTTACCATCAAGAAGTTGTGGGTTTTTACTCACATCTGTGCATTCATCCAGCTGAAATAAAAATAATTCTTCAAGTTTTCCCCCAACTTGTTCAACACAAGCCATATTTACATGGACAAATATTCAGATTAAAAACCTGATCAGAATTAAAATACTTAATGGAAATGCAAAATTAGACTGAATCCTAAAAATACATTTTAGCTTAAACTTGTAAATATTTTATTGATATTACAAGATTATTAGAAAATTTTATATTAGCAATGTACATTTTTTTTTTTTTTTTAATTTTCTCATGCCGTCCCGGAAAGTCCCATGAGGTACGAGCACCTCTATGTGAGAAACAGTGCCCTTGATAGTCTACAACCAAAGACCACAACATCTTCAGGTTTTGGTGGAATTCATTTTTACTTAAAGAGTTATTTTTCTTCTTTCAGCCTGCACAAACAACCTCACTGGATGAGGATAGAGACTCAATGAGATAGTGTTGACAACTATTTTATTCGTGAGGTGAAGGACATATCAGTGCAGCTGTGGTTAGCAGTGACGGTGGGTCTGACTGATGACTGCTGTGTGGTTTCACAAAGGGCGGGCTAAGCCAATCACATTCTTCCAACCCAATCAGCTGCTTGTAGGTGAGGCGTTATGAAGAAGGGTGTCCATAAATATGGGAGCTGTGAGCAAAACTTGATTTTGTTGGAAGCTGAAGGTGCTCAGAAAGAAAATAAGACGATTTGTGGCTTGGTGTTGATAGCAAACGCTCAAATCTCTTCATTTTTCTGGTGTCACAAAAGCAGCTGCTTGAGTCCAAAATGAACGTTTATTCAGGTAAAAGAAAAAAGAATTTCAATTCTTTGGCTAATGGTCACAAACAAAAGAGATCTTAATTTATCCTTTAAATGAAGCAGCATGGCCAGCACAGTCTCAGTCCAGAATGTGAAATAACTACATTATTCCACAAAGGCAGAGGTAGCAGTTTTATAATAAATACTGTAGTAAAAATATTACAATTTTAAGCTCCGTAATCCTTAAATATCGATTCCTGCCTTTCAAAGTCTAAAGATACACTTACAGGCCACAGTCAGTAAAACACAATGACCAATCTAACAGCTTCAGGGGCTTTATAATGATGCGATTATAATGTAGACATGTAAACTCAGATCTTCTACATTTTGAGACTGGGCTGCTTTGGTATCAACGTGATGACACCAACCCCAGCAAACGGCTGAAATGGCTTCAGCACAGATGAAGTTTCAGGTTGATCTGAGAGTTTCATTATTCCCCATGTACCTGAACTTAATCAGACAATATCTTTCCAGCTGTTCTACTCTTTATACTTACATTTTTGGGATATTTAATCAGACATTGACAGAACCCGATTCATTTAACTCATTGTGATCTTTCCTTGACAAGCTATCACCCCTGGAAATCAATTCTCTTTTAAGTCATGTAATTTTAAGCATTTGTGCCTTGAGGCAGAGAGACCTTCAGGATCTAAGTATCTTAAAATTAATACTTCAATCATAAAAGAACATTTATGTGCAAGGCCTGAGGCAAACCTTCAAATTTAAGCTGCTTACTGTCAACTGGAACTGACCAGCCCCTTGGTATAATAACCCTGAAAAAATGTTATAAAATGTGCATGGCTTGTTTAAACCAGACATTTGCATAAATATGACTGATGAGTTTATTTTAAATGTTTGCAAATGACTTGGTTTTTCATTTCTAATTACTAAGTCCATTTATTAATAAAGATGACTGCACATAGAAAACAAGCGAATTTCCACAACTGTGTGGAGCCGTAATTGTTTCTCCTCACGACTGTGGGATTCTATAACAAGGGTATCACATACTACTGTATACTCATTCCAGTTTTAAAACTAATTGTAGTAATTACTACACAAGACAGATGATCTAATAGTTCAGCATGACAGTGTTTTATTGAAATGGTTCAAACATACAGAAAACATGGTAAAAATACAGTAATCAAACATGTGACCTTAAAAGGGCGATGGTCATCTGACCCTTTTGTGTTGAGTGTATTGATATCATTTAAGTATTTATCATGTGGAATGTGCATTTGATAAAGTCCAAGACAAGGAACCAGTGGGTTAGGTCTTGGATGTGGTCAGAATGAGCCAATCTCACTGTGAGTACTGGAGTCTACGTCTGCTCCAGCTGACTTAGAAAAAACATGAGATCATTTGTTTTTTTAATAGATTCTTTTACTGCAGACTGAAAAGGCCCACATCAAGTTGTAACCGCATATAGAAAACTCGATCAGCTTCATTCCAACCAACACGGAGTCTTACAGAAAGATGTGAGGGAAACTATGTTGACGTGTGCGCAGATGCCTGAGCTTTACAGGCCGATGGTGTAGGAGCGGCCTGCGGGGTTGTGGATGGCAGAGCAGGCCGGTTCGGTCACAGCCCATTCATACCAAACCTTCTTCCCATTGTTGCAGCGCCAGAATCGCACTGCAATGTCATCGTCCCGTGATATGGAGATGGGTTGCTGTTAAATACAGAATATGACAATTAACCTGCGAAAATGTTTTTGAAACCTTGACATTTACTGTATGGCCACTTACTTTAAGCGGGAAGAGAATGGGAAACCAGGAGAACATTCCAGGGGAGTGTGTATCTGGTTTTATACCTGAGATAAACACAGTGCATTAAACAGATATCTCTGTTTAAATATTTGAAAGTTACTTTCTCTTGTTTTAGTTCACGTACTGAGCGTCACATCTTTGTACAACGTTGTCTCAAAGTAGCCAGCAAAGCCATGAAGAACAGAGTTACAGCCCACGGAGAACCTGAGACACTGATACCGGTTATTATTCATGTCTGAGAGAGAGAGAGAGAGAGAGAGAGAGAGAGAGAGAGAGAGAGAGAGAGAGAGAGAGAGAGAAATATCGTTAATACATGAAAAGCACACAGGGTTCACTGGCGTACAGTGTGAAGTCCGAGTGCTTTTCTTCACCAGTTGTGGGGTGTGTGAAGGTGAAGCATGGTTTGGGTTCAGCCAGCTGGTGGAAGTTATGGAGTCGCACAACGTATGGGGTCTCAAAATGGCACTCGGGGTCCTTGTCACGTTCCCGGCACCCTCGTACTTCGTTGTACAGCTTGGAGGAGGACAGAGGAGCCAGGAAAGATGTGTATGAACATGGGATGCTGACTCCATCCTCTGAAGAAGGAAAGTGATAGAGGGGGAAGGAAGCATGGAAGGTGATGAAGGATAACATTGTTATTGCTTGGTGTAGCTAAAAACAGCTGCAGATGCTTTTCATCAAAGCATCTGCAGCTAAAGTGTCAATATGTTGAATCAGTTTTTAAAAGCTTTATGTACCTTTGAGCAAGTGCTGCGCTCCGTCTAAGCACTCTGGTGAGAGCTCATTGTCACCGAATGATCCGAGCAGCTCGCTAACGATGATATCAGCTTTCTCTGGTGCTGCCCAGTCGCGCATGTCACATGACACCACCGTCACCTGGTCACCCCACTCCTCAAAGCGCCAGTTTTCTAGTCTGAACAGCACAGACGACCCATCGCACACATCATGCTTCACTTCATTTCACTTTAACACGAGGTTTGAAATTAAGAATAAAGTCTTCCCATTTAGACACATTAATGGAAACTACTCACGTTACTACAGCATTGGGATTTTTTTCGACAGCGTACACCTTCAGCTTCCGGTCTGCCTTCCTGGCAGCATTCAGGGATGCATTGACCAGAGGACCCCTACCTGCTCCTAAAACCATCAACACCCTGTAACAGAAGAGATAACATCAGCTGCTACTTCATCCTTTGTGTCATCCTGAAATTAACCTGTTTTGTTATCAGAAATGTGATAGTGATGGAGATGATAAAAGGAAGAAAGTGCTGGTTCGCCCTGTGTGATTTTCTCGGATCCAAGTCAAACCATTTAATGTGATTCTTCATATACAGACTTAGATGCAGGTACTTACTGAACATTTGTGTCTTTCTGCTCCTCTGGTACTCTGTCTAGTAGACATTTATATACAGCCTGTACACAAAGATCAAACACACCAAATTATTAGAGATCATTTGGAAAATCATACAAATGCTTCCTGAGTCTCATCAGTTTGGTCTCAGTCCTGTCTCAACTCCACACAAAAGGTAAAAAAAAAAAAAAAAAAACTAAATAGGAACAAACTGATCAAACAATCCTGAAATTCCTCTCTCACTAAAGGACACAGTTAGCTCTTTGACACTGGCCTTGCACCAGCACGGGGTGGGTTGTTGAACATAATTTTGAACCGGCCGGTGCATTCCTACTGAAAAAAGTTGGTTTGGAAAGAGAACAGTCCAATCCTAAAAAGCACCACAAAGCAGTGGCTCTTCCTCATGAACCGTCATCAGTGGGCAAAGACTGATTCACCCGAGCGCCAGACCACTGGGTCAGCCTGTGTATATTTATTTAAATAAAGTAAAAACAATAAAACAAAAAAACAAAAGAAAACTAGTTGAATGCCAGACCAATGCTGGGTGTTAGTGTTTCACACAAGTGCTGTAGTATTAAAGAAAAAAAAACAAACAAACGCCAGACCAAATAATCCATAAGCTGAAGAATGTGAAGGACAACAGACTTGGGTAAAAGCGGAGCTGGATGTAGCGTTACATTTTAATCCACCGTAGCAGCCGCCAACGAAGAAGCCGACAGAGTATCGCTTCCCCTGCCGAAGTCTTCCACAGATGAAGACGGTAAGTTGACTACAGACCACACGTTGAAAATAAAGCTCAAATCGGCTAACTTATGTCGATCCAACATTGGAATCATTCATTTGGTGTAAAACCTGAATGCTGCTGCAATGCTATGTTGATTGCATAATTTTAAGTCCAGCAATGTCCTTTCTGTGACTGAATGTGCACCAACTCTACAAATAATTCACTGGGCGCAGTGCCACTAGTGTGGCCTTACCTGTTGGTACTGAGAATATTTAATAGGATCCTTCTCAAATACTTCATATGTCTGAGACTCCAAATTATCCATGAGGGGCTGAATGGTGAGAGAAAAAAACAAATCTGTTAGCTATTTATCATCTGAAGAAAAGAGAAAACAGGGGTACAAATGCTTTTCTTTTACCTGTAGCGGTGACTGTAGGTAGTCTTCATAACCTTTGGCAAAGAGCTCGTAGGAATTGGGTGCAGACCTGCTCTGGTTGAGGTATTCCAGGTACTGCAGGTAGGACCTAAAGTCCTTCTCAGTGTGCCGGCTGGTGCCTGTGAAGATGAACTGGGCCTCCAACTGAAAAGAGACATAAATTGTGTTAAAACTGTTTGAATTTGTTGAATCAAATTGTCAACTGTCATGTCATACCTTAAAGAGACGCAGGATTAGTCTCTGATGGGCTTTTGACAAAACAGGGAAGCCCTTCTTATTAGTTAGGAAGATGTTTGTGGGAAGAATTGCTGCTTTAATTGGTTCCCCGAGCCATTTATCAATCACAGCATCTGATGGCATGTCTGCCCCAACCTCAATAGCTTCAGGGACATAAGAACACATTTCCATTAGAAAATTGGACCAGTGCAATAATTTTTACTTCTGGCTGTGACTTCACAGAGTGTTTACTCACCAAGACAGATCCTCTTGTTGTAGTCACAAAGGGTTCGAAATGAGTGCCACCTAAAAAAAGAAAAAAAGAAAAAGAGGTAGTGAACAAAGTAAATGTTTAACAAGAGTTTAATGCATACAGACAGAACCTGGTTGCTCAGGAAGTTAACTTGCAGAAAACTAACCAATTCCAGGTCTTCTCGTCTAGGCTCGTTTCATCAATGCAGATGGTTGGTTCGTTCTCAATCAGATCTTCCCGCATGTCGTCTGACGCCATCAGCGGGACGCGTACCCAGAACTAATGAACACAGAACAGCACTTAGAGACGTCTGCTACCTGTGCCATGCAACAACAATGTACGAGAACATGCTGTTTCTACTGGTGTTGTGAATCTTACATTTGAGGTGTGATGCCCAGTGTGGATGTGGTTCAGCAACAGTCGGGCTAGATTAGCATTATGGGGGCCCTTCAGAGGGACCATGAAGACAGGCAGACCCAGGTAGGCCGAAAAGTCTAACTCCTGTGCTAGAGCCTAGAATGAAACACAAGCGGAAAAAATGCCAAGGGAACAAAGGAACAAATACAGATTAAGAAGAATAAGCACATTAAACTTGGACAAGATGATTTAATTAATCCCAAAACATAAAAAAAATCTCATCAAACAAAGTGTATGTTAATCAAACTGACAAGAGGAAAGAACTTACAGCCTCTGAGTTTCTGCGTTCTGTCTCGATTTCAGAATCTGCATCAATCCATGGAGAGAGCTTCCCAACGATTAGAGTATTCCAATCTAGGGGGAACATTAATGAGCATTTTAAATTACATCTGTAAACTCATTTTCTTTTAATATATATATATATCCTATAGTTTGCTCGAACTAAGATTTCATCCACACAAATATGTTGTAAAATTCTCAATCTTCCCAGCCTTTTGTTGGCTGTAATTATATGTTCTCTCGTTTTTTTAAGATATTAAGATAAAACATCACACTTGGATATCTACACCTCTTATATTTGCACTCCTTTGTTGCCACAGCCGTTCTGATGGCGAATAACTACTGTGTGTTGCAGTAATTATTTCACTATTACTCACTACATTTTCCAGTGTCATTCTCATATATAATCAAATTTTAATACCATTAACAAATCTGCTTTGTTGTCAGTCCTGTCAGTGACGCGTGGTGTCACCAGAACTGATCTTACTTTGAATGTTTTTTCTTAATTGAAGCTGTTTCACACTTACATCAAGAAGCACACACACAGTGTATGTAACTGGTCAACTAATGTGAGATTTTAAGGACTGTTACAATAGACGGGTATTTTTGAGGAAGCTAATCTTTAGATTCTCTAAAATTCCTTATATCAAACACTAAACATGCGTTTGGACAACTCATTTGACTCTGAAAAGTCCCGTTTCCATGAGTTCTTTTCTTTTTTAATCTTAATTGAGCAAATTACATCTAATTAAGGACTAGTGACTCCAGATATGTTGGAAGGTAAGCAAGTAGAAACACTAACCTCTCCCACATAGCAACAGGTCTGACCGGGTATGGGCACCTGGCCGAGATTTAGCGGGCTCCAACTCAAATTCTCTCCTGAATCTCGGGTGGAACAAGGGCATGCACAGGAAGTCAAACCTGCATACCACAGGAGGAAAAACACAAAAACATTTCATTGTTTATCATATTAACACGAAGGGATACACAAATACATTTTCTAAAGTGTCTTAGAAAATACATGTGACTTCATTTTAAAAATGAGGCTGAACGATTCTAACTAACGAACTAACACTAAAACAGCATCACAGTGATGGGGCACGTGCTGATAACTCGCCGGCTAGCTTAGCAAGCATCACACACATGCTAACAAGCGCCACTTACTGTATTACTTTATTTAAACGTAAAGACAAAACACATGCGGGGTAAAGCCCTATCCTCACCCAAGTTTGGCGACCGCAGCTAACGTGTCAGTTATCTCCGGTACACAATTCAAATCTCTCCCGCAGGACACCTTGCTCCCCGTACTGGCGGACGCCATGACTTCAGCCAACTGAACAGAGTGGCTGGACTGCCGATGCTTTGCCGAGCTGCCGATGCAACTGACGCCATCTTGGATCCTTATGTATGTGTACGCAGATTGCGTAGCTAAGTACGTAGAGCCAAAATGGATTAATCAATTCCTGTGCAGCATTTCTCGTGAATTATCGCGATGAGGAGCGGCTTTTAGCTCAACTGGTGGAGCAGCTGTCCTACATATAGAGACCAGCTCCTCGGAGCAACCGGTCCAGGTTCGAGCTCTGCCCAGAGACCCTTTGCCGCATGTCATTCTCCGCCATCTCTGTTCTCTTTCCCTGCTGTTGAATAAACATCACTATGGCCCAAAAATCCTCAATAATAAGAATAAGTATGCATGAAGGGTTTAAAGAGTTTGTTAGGTTGCATTGTCATTTTTGGACTTTCCATTAAAACATCTATAGCAAGATAAAAACACGTTTAGACTAAAAATAAAAAAGTAAATTATGTGAAAAATATTAAATAGCCTTTACCCACTTTTGGCATCACAGTTCATGAGGATGCTCCACTATTTTTTCAGTACTTGTTGAGAACTGACTTTTCTCGTTCCAAGCCAACTTTTTTCAATCTGAATGCACCGGCCGGTTTTCACATCCAGAAAGATGACACTTATCATTCAGAGAATGTAAGGTTTGCAGAAAGTGGCTTCACTGCATATCAGATTCACAGCTTTTAGGCTACAATATCCCTTACACAAACCTAAATGCTTTTGGATTTGTTTCTACATGTGCATATTTATGCAAGCTGTCATATTTGCAGGAGCTATATAAGAGTGAAAGCTCAGTGTACAAAGCATTATATAGAAGCAGTTTTCTCCATAACATACTAATCAGTAGCTATGATGTTTTATTGACTGTGTTTGAATACTTTTAAAATGGATGGATCCTGTTTGACGTGTGTTTGAGGATTAATCTTTACCTGGCTTTTATCAGAAAACGTGCACTGATTTTGAGATCGGGAAATCTCTGCATCTTCATCAACCTCATTATGGCATTGGAAGATGTTTGTAGTTTCAAGGACAAGCCTAAACATCATTGGTTCCCTTTGTCAGGTTTGGAGGATACAACAGCATCTGTTCATATGACTGACAACTTTAAATGGAGAAAGCTTAAAACATCTGAAAAGAATGGAGTTCCACTTCACTTTCTCATACCACCTTTGCCTCAGGCCCCCTCTTTCATCAACCGACCCAGACCAAACAAATCAAAAACAGTGCAAAGGCCTTTCCCTCTGGCTCATGGAACAACAACCCTGGGTTTCATCTTCGAAGGTGGGGTAATTGCAGCAGCAGACACACGTGCCAGTGCTGGGGGGCTTGTTGCATGTCCTGAAGTTCATAAAATTACCCCTATTCACTCCCATTTAGTGGTCACCTCCTCAGGTAGTGGTGCAGACTGTGTGCTGTGGGAGCGTATTCTGATTAGAGAGATCAGACTCTACCAACTGCGGCACAAGCGCCGTCTCTCAATACGGGGCACTGCTAAGCTTCTTTCCTTCATGCTGCATCCCTTTAAAGGCACTAATGTGTGTGTGGCTCTAACTCTGTGTGGCTGGGATGAGGACGATGGGGTCAAGAATTTGGACAACACTTCTGGTTTGACTGATGGTAGTTCTTCATGTGTTTTCAGTAATCAAAATGTCACTTCAACAACATATTTACCATCCTCTAACACCGGCCCAAAGCTTATTTATGTGTGCAGTGATGGAGCCAAACTGCAGGGAGATGTCTTCTCTGTGGGCTCAGGTTCTCCTTATGCCTACGGAGTCTTGGATGGGGGTCTGAGGTGGAGTTTGAGTAAAGAAGAAGCTGTCTCCTTGGCAAGAGAAGCTGTTTTCAGGGCCACTCACAGAGACGCCTACTCAGGAAACAACGTGGACATTTTCCACATCACAGCTCAAGGATGGAGCCAAAGACCGAGGGAGGACCTGAAAGAGGAATATTACAGAGACACAGAGAGGAAAGGCTTGGATACAAGAGGAGAGAGTGATAAAATAGAAAGCTTCTAAATAGGGTACCAGTATTAGTGTGTGTCTACCAGGGTTAGTGTTTAGGTTTAATAGAGAAAAAGTGTAAAGTCCTACCACACAATTACCATATGTTTTGAGTTAATCAAGTTTTTACTATTTGTAATTAATCTATATAATCAGGTTATAGGGCATACAATTATTTTTCAGTCTTGAACTCTCTCTTTTATTACTTGAAATGACCATTTGTCAATATTTATATTTTTTTCTTGCTTTTTCTTACAAACACAATAGTCCTCCGAAATTACAGGGGGCGCTGTCTGATTGTGCGTCGATGACGCATAAGTATTCCTGTTCTTACAGCGGAAGCTGCTTGGTCATCGGACACATTCAAAGATGGCTCTTGCTAGTGTATTGAGCAGTGATTGTGCGGATTTTTCATTTGATTTTCGTCAGCCTCTGGCTTTTGATTGTGGACCCGGTCAGAATGGGTTGGAATTCGAGGCTACGCCGCGTGAAGATCTTAGTTTTTCCGTCAAAAACCCCCTGCTGGAGGGTGACGACGATGGCGTTGAGAGGAAAATAGAGTTTCTGCATGGAACAACTACCTTAGCGTTTAAAGTAAGTTAACGTTTCACTTCTCGTAGCATTCTTACGTAGTCTCTCAGTCCCTCGGTGTTTAGCTGTTAAAACAGATAAAAAGACAGTTACTCTTTCTCGTTAATGCTCCATAGTTTACAAAACGTCTGGTCTCAAATGTTAGCATGCTAGCGCGGCTACAAACTGCTATCTCATGGCAGATATTAGCTCAGACGTTTGTATTTCTTTGTATTTGACTTTTTTTTTTACTCAAAAATATTAGCAAGTCATTATATATCATAGATTTAACAGGAAGCACAGATGTATATTCTGCCTTGGAGGCATCATATGTGCCAGACGCCATACACACCTAGCTATGGTCTCCTTTACTGATATCAAACATTACATGCTTACATAGTTGCACGCTGAATTTTGCTCCCCAGATTTGGAGTTTAGGGCAAACATATGGAACACCCTTAATGAAAATGGAGACTTAACCACAACGAAGAAAATGAACTTCAGAGTGAGAAGAAAAACAAACGTATAAAAAAAGCAAACGGCATGTCCACTTTGTATAATGATTAAGTGTTTATGTACAACACTCTCCTCATACAATTACTTCTCAAACAGGCTACATACTTTTTATACTAATTAATGCACATTAATGAGCATACGTGAAAAATAACAAAAAAATAGTTTATTAACTGAGCCTAAAATAAATTAATGTGAGCTATACACCAGCTCAAGCATGTCTAGTTAGCTTCATTTTGCATTTTGATTAATGATGACCTGGACTTGTAGTACAGGGTTATGTGGAGAACATGCTTAAACATAGCTGAAATCTTTTAGTTGCAGTATAAAACCGTATTTTGTACAGGTTGGTTATGTTTGCACTGGATTTTGGGAAAGTGACTGCTGTGTTCCACTGTGCTCCCCTTCTTACTTTATTTGCTTTTCTAATGCCCTCATCTCCCAACTATTTGCCTTTCTCAGTTCCAACATGGAGTTATTGTTGCTGTGGACTCACGGGCCACGGCGGGCTCCTACATCGCCTCACAGACGGTGAAGAAGGTGATTGAGATCAACCCCTACCTACTGGGTACCATGGCTGGGGGAGCTGCTGACTGCAGCTTCTGGGAGCGACTGTTGGCCCGTCAGTGTCGCATCTATGAGCTTCGCAACAAAGAGCGAATCTCGGTGGCAGCAGCCTCCAAGCTGCTTGCTAACATGGTGTACCAGTACAAGGGCATGGGACTTAGCATGGGAACCATGGTGTGTGGCTGGGACAAGAGAGGTCCAGGTAAATGCTACAGCTGAATCTCACATCTGGCTTTTTTGTTTAAACACTGATTCAAGAACATTTCCTTTATCTAACCATTTAAATCTGACTATATTGCTGGTGAAAGAACGTGACATGCATAGTTCACCTGTATCGACAGGAAGTGAGCAGTACTTTCTGTCACTGGCAACATGGTTGGATTTAAAGGTTTAAAAGTAGTCATGAGAAACCATCTCAATGACAGATTCTTGAATTTTTACTTCATCATAGAAGTTGTTTAGATAGGGAACCTTACCTAAATTTACAATATGAGACAGTAGAGCAGTAAAAAAAGACAAAATGACAGAAAAAAACTGAACTATTTTAATTATAGGTACAATTTCAAATAAAACTGCCACATTTGTGATTCTTTGTTAGTTTTCCTTTTGTCTTGCCAGTTAAGAGCCATAAAAATACATAAATGTATGTAAGTAATTAGGTAACATCTTTTTTTTTTTTTTTTTTTTTTTTTTTAATTGGGTAACATCAACAGCATCATCTTAAGCTTTTGAATTGAATAACATTTAAACAGCTGTTTTTAAGACCTAGAGATCAGTTCATCACTAGAGCAACCTGTGACTTAATTGTGGAGCATTTTTTAGAATCTGGATATTTTGGTTTGGTATTAACTTAAAGCCAAACTTGAAGCTGGAACATGGCTGTTGCAGGGCCTTTTGTTTATTCTTTTTGTCTGTGTAAACTGCATTACTCCCAAATTTTATTTATTTATTTTATTTAAACTGTATTTTACCAAGGATACAACCCAGTTGAGGTAAGAACCTCTTTTACAGTGGTGCGCTGGCCAAGATGGCAACACAAGTAATTACAAAACAACGTAGAAATTACTATAAAACAGATAAGAACTTTGAACAATAAAACTCTCTCTCTCTCTCTTTATATATATATATATATATATATATATATACACACACACACACACACACACACACACACACACACACACACACACACACACACACACATACATACATACATACATGATAACATGAAAAAACAGTAATGGGCTCATTTAACGAAGCAGTTGTCACTAGGGCTGCAACTAATGACTATTCTGGTAGTCAATAAGTCATCGACTATTAAAACGACTAGTTGACTAATCTTATGTGTCTAATAATTATTAAATGGAAACTTATTTTCCTTTCAGCTTTGAAATCTTGCATGAGGTTAGGTGAGTCCGACGTGTCTCCTCTTTAAATGTTCGAGCATCGCAGACGTACTTCCGTGGTACGCAAGGTCCGCTTTACAAATCTCACAAGTATTTAATTTATTTTGTAAGTTTAATTTGAAGTAGTCCCAGACTTTTTACTGCCTCTGCCACCGTTTTGTTTCCTGGGCTGCCGCAATATTTTTCCCCTGGTGGACTTTATTGCTCATGTGCAACTCTCAGCAGAGATAGGAAAGAAGATGATGTCTTACTCTGTATTTTTTTTTTTTTTTTTTTTTTTTTTTGCTGACAATAGTTGACAATTAAATTCGTTGTTGACTATTTTTATTGCTGACTATTATCAACAACGTTGACTAATCGTTGCAACCCCAGTTTTCACAGACTTAAATGCAGATAGCTTTACCAATAATAGTAAGTTCAGATTATTTTGGTGCCTGTTCCAGGTGACCGGGACAGACTACGTGAGAGCTTTCCGTCTTATCAGTCCTGATGTTGGTGACAGATGACAAATATGAATTGTTTGACCAAAGATTTTAGCTGCAGGTTAATTTTGATGTAAAATATTTGCAAATGTAGGTGCTTCAAGAATTTATCGGGACACAAACTTTTAACTATTTAGGGTTTCAGTCTACAATCCTTTTTTTTTTTTTTTTATGGCTATTTTGTTTCCAAGATTGTTTCACTATTTTTTATGCACCCAGCATGCATTAACGTCCCACTCTTGGCTGTCTTGTGCTATTCATTCTGTCAGATGTGAAGAGTATCATGCTGGTATGTTAATTCCTCTGTAATGAATCTGCTTTGTTTGTCAGAGTTTTAGTCTTGACACATCTGAAAGTTTTAATCAAATGTTTGAAATGTTTATTTAACACACTTGGGTTGAACAGGAGTGGTAACTGTTTAAAGTTCAAATGGACTGAGCCTGTGTCGTGATTATGTTCAGTTTTTTCTGTCACCAATTACTATGTCTTTGTGCATACAGGAATTGAATGAGGAAAAAGGAGTAATTCACTAAGTTGACCACTAGGTGGTACTACAGCTTGTCTTTTGCTTTGCTCCTGTTAAAGCAGCTGCTTTTTGGATGTCACTGTGTGAGGCCGTACATCATGGAAGGTGTGCTTAAAGAGGCCGCCACAGTGACACAGTAATGGGAAATCGATGGGGCTGGGACTGTGGGCCAGTGAGAGTGCGACTAAATGATAGACGCTGGGTTTCAGCCGTGGACAATTGGGTCGCATGCATAATGCCCTTACGTCCGCTGAGATCGATGCCAGCTTTGTCTAGGAAGCAGAAAGGTCTGTTTGAACAATGATGGGCTTGCCGGTGGGCCAGCACGCGCACATGACACATGTTAAATCCCAGGCAATCAATGGGGAAATAATGATCTCTATATAGGTTCAATAGGTGTGTGAGCTCTGTCATAGCTCTCACTGTGCTGATGATTGAATAGAGAGATAAATGTCATGTAATTTAAATCAATCACGATTAGGCAGAAAGCTCATTAGCTAGCTACAACCACGTCAAGAGCACTTATTCCCTAGATGAAGTGGCTTAAGCTGTATGTAGAATAAATAGAATAAACGTGATGTACAGGAGCTTGAAAAATGTGGCTGTGTGTAATAACATTACATGTTAGGACTCTTGTAATCTGTATAGTATAGTCGATGCTTGATAGCTGGGGAGCAGCTTTGATTTCGACAGGGAGAAGTCACTATGCCATGTGTGGCACAGACTGGTTCGCCTTACAAAGACAAGAGGGGGTTGTAATGGGGTTGTCTGTGATTAAACGGGATGCAGCCTCATTACAAAAAGGAGAGTAGTGTACGATGTGAAGCCTTGTCACAGACCCATGTGGCAGCCTCTTCCCGAGAGGATGATGTAATAACTCCTTCCCCCTTTGTACAACTGCGGCTCTCTTTTTTTACTCTTAAGCCAGTTGAAAATTCAAGTGGGAAAGACAGATGACAGACACTGACCCATCTGGTGCCAGCCACCCATGTACTGCTCCGTGCTTACCTAACATCTCAACGCTGTTATTCCAGCCAGCTGCACAGGCTGCTGTTTTAAAAAAGGCTCCTTAAGCACCTGTCAGTTGATTGATGAAGTGGAAGGGGCCTTGCTGGCCTGCACCATTGCAGTACTCCACCATCCAAACATGCACCTTTTTTCCATGCTAGTCTGAGGTTCATGACTTTCACCCCTTTTCTGTTTGCTTCCTGATCACACATCACTGCTGCGTCACTGTTTACGGGGCAGAGAGCATTCAGTGATATCGGATTTAGCTCTACAAAGGCCCCAGGTGTGTTTGTAAGAGAGTGGATGTGGGGTGTTAGATTTTCTTCTGCTTCTAAAGTTGGACCTTTTCAAGAGTCCTCAACGACCTCAAATCTGCAAATCTGCTACTCGACACAAGAGGCTGCCTTTACAACTCTCTCTCCTTGCCCATTATGTTCTTAACGAGTTCCTCGCAGTTTTCAAGAGGAACAGGCAGGTCTTGGAATGGCAAATTACCCCTGTACATAGGCAGGCGCTGCATGATTATAATGGCAAGCCAACGATAGGTTTAGGAAGCTGCAATTTGCCAGCTGAAACCAATGGTAAGCTGCTTTTTTTTTTTCCCCCAAGCAAAGTGGGAAGAAGAAGTGGCTCTCTGTTCCTAATACTGTCACTAGTTAAGCTGACAATCTGCAAGCAAGGATGTGCAATCTGTGGGCATTTTAAAGTGTTTTTTAATAAGGGAACATAGCGATAGCGGTGGATCTGGTGGTATCTGGCAGTTTCTCTACGCACGTGTTCCTGCTTTTCTGTGCGAGAATCATTTTCACAGGTTTTGCTTTGTGAAAGCGGTCTGAAAAACATGCCTTTTCACAGGCTGTCTTTTTAGCGTCTGCAGGCTGGCTGTGGGCGAGCGCGCAGGCTGGTGCTAGTCACCCCCTTCCACGTCACTCCGGAGTCAGGCCTGACGAGCATGTCACAGTGCAGAACAAAATGCTGTCCATGAAGAGTCGTGTTTGTGTATGTGGAGCAAACTGGCCCTCACATGTCCAGTCGAGTATTGTAGGGGTCGGCATTGCTCATGGGATTTCATGTTAGATCGGTGTGACACGGAGTGATGCTCCATGTGATGTTCAAGTGTGCAAATGTGTTGAAATGAAAGCTGTGTGTGTGTGTAGATGGCTATAAATGTGCTGTACTTGTCTAATATCCACAGGATGTGAGTATGTGGTGTATTTTTTTTGTATTTATTTATTTATTTTCCCCTCATCCTCCCTGGTGAGGTGCAAGATGCAGTTACCTGGACAGCTCGGGTTGTGGGTCGATAGTTAATTTTTGGCCTGTTTGCAGGGATCAATAAGATCCAGAAAGGGGCTCCTGGGCAGACAGTGTTGTGGGCCGATCCTCGTCAGCAAGTTCCGCGGCCAGCTTCATTTTACTTGAAGAGGATGCAGCTGTTCATATCTGCCAGCCTTACTTCACTTGGAGAGGCTGCAGCTGCTCTTATTCTTTCTCTGGAGGTCTTGCTCTTTGTGTGTGCACGTTTACAGAATTGTGTGTGTGTGTTGTTTGCTGGGAAAGTGGTATACCATCTTAGTTTTCCTGCCAAAGCTTGACACCTGAATCAGGAGGAAAACAACTCCCTTTACCCTGTTTTCTCCTGCCTCACAACCCTTTTTGACCTGTCTTTTGTTCTTTGTGTCTTCAGGTCTGTACTATGTTGACTCAGAGGGGAACCGGGTGTGCGGGGACCTGTTTGCGGTAGGCTCTGGCTCCATGTACGCCTACGGTGTGATGGACAGCGGTCTGCGACACGATCTGTCCGTGGAGGAAGCGTGTGAGCTGGGCCGTCGTGCCATCTATCAGGCCACGTTTCGTGACGCCTACAGTGGAGGGCAGGTTAACCTATACCACGTTCACAGCAAAGGCTGGACCAGGATCTCCCAGGATGATGTGCTCATGCTACACCAGCAGTACAGAGATCAGGCATAGTTGATGTGGAAAGGGGAAGGAGTATTTCTTTTTCTAATATTCAATGTTTAAGATGTTCAGATGTCTTTCAGGTTGACACATAATAAAAAAAGAAAAAAGAAAAGGACTCATCTTCTGATCAACTTACAGTTGCATCACTTGTCACTCGTTGCCAGCTTGAAGCTTTATATTATACATTTTTAACAATGTCAGTGAGCACCATTCACCTTGCACAGAGTATGATCTGAGGGGCTGCAGAAATGGGGTTGATGACTCAAACATGCTTTAATTCAGTGTGGGAGTAGTGTGGTGCTTGCTCTACATACATTTCACTTGGATCATAACCTTGGAAACTACATCCTCTTCCTTAATAAAACCTGTGATCTTTTTTCAAGTGTTGTTTTTTTTTTATTTCACATAAGTGCCTCTTCTAGTTTTTGCTCACAAGATGCAAGCTCTTTGAAACTGCTCTTTACATTAATGTATAGTGTCATCGCCTCATCATCTTTTTATTGTTGTAGTTTTTAACCGCTGTTGGTGTTTACATTTCCCTCATCTGTTTCCCCAGCTGTTAAGATCTGGAGGTACATCCGAAGCCTGTTTTGTCTCCTCTATATGTTCTGCATGTATTAGCAGGGAGTAGCGGAGTCTAAATAGCACTATTTAATTGCATACCACCAGCTTCAGTAATTGTGCCTCCTGAGTTGTAACAGTGTGTTTTTCTTCCCCTCACTGGTAATGTTTCCCTCCTCCGCTCACGTTGCACAAATGCGTCATTTAATTGGAAGGGGAAATTTATTCTTTAATTCCTCCCTGACACACTTAGCTTCTCGATGTGCAGCGGTTGTGTGCCACCCTGCCATGGTGTTTTACAACATAACGACCTGCGCTGGCATTGTGTGCCCCTCCAGTAGTTTTTATGGTGTGGTATAAACACTAATAAAGGGGACAGCTGAGGCCAGTGCACTTTCAAACCATGGTTAAAAACTAGTTTCACAGGTGACTAGTTGGCAGATGGAATAGAAATGGGATTTCGATAAATGGAAATGAGCTGGTCTCGTCTTGGATGCTGCTCTTGGTAAATGAAGTGATTGGAACTGCAACATCAATAGAAGCGGATGCTGACAGAGTGACTGAGCCCACGGAGATAGGCTAAACTAATGCAGTTGTATATAAAAAGTATTAAAGCTCTCCAGTGAAATAGTCCCTTAAATGTCCTCTATAGCTGGCTTAAAGAGTTAAGAGATGGAATAAATATGATTTTACATCTTCCCAAAAAGGGTGGATAAGTAGGTTTGCCAGTGCCATTAAATATCTAACAAGCAGCATTGTTACATTCGTACAAGTAGGCTTTCCTTGTTTTATAAAAGCAAAAGTGAGCTTTTAGAGGCAGCAATATTTTCTCATAACTGCTTGATGAGGGGCTGTTCAGGCAAAAGTGCAAGAGAACATTGTGGAGATTTAACCTGTGAAATTAATGCACTAGTTATTCAACATATTAAATACTCAGGACTGACTCACTGATCAGTACCCTGAATTAAAAAAAAAAGTTAGGAAATTATGTATTTTAAAGATCACTTTTTCTCAGTTTGCAACTTCACTTTATTTTTAAATTATACATTCACACTAAGAGTACACTTTAAGATAAAGCCATTCATCCAGTTTCTTAAGTTTTTTTTCCTGTTCAGGGTCGTGGGAGGCTAAAGCCTATCCTTGCTGCTTTTAGATAAAGCACTGGCTGAATATGTATAAAAGCATTTTTTTCAGACCATACCAAGTTGCAATATTGCTCTTGGTGAGAGCTTATCAAAGCAATTTGGTGCATGATTAGAAAAGGTTCTGAGTTTTAAAAGACCACAAATTTAATATAACTAAAGGGTGTAATTAAAAAATGGCAGCATATGAGTTTGAACAGACCAATAGCTTTACTCGTTTCAGTGATTCCTATCTCTGGTATGAATTTTTTTAGTTGGAGAAATCACAAGACATCGATGGCGTTAGAAAGAACCACTAATGTATTTGTGTTCTTTGTAGTTAAAGCTTTGTGAATGCAGGAGTTGCTTCAAATAAAGCTGGGAAGCCTCAGAATAGAAAAGCGAGCTGTTTGTAACTGTAAAGGCTTGTGTCTGTAAAGGAGTGTTTGTCAATGTACCACTTTGGTCCAAATTGAAATGTTTCAACATTTATGTTTCCCAGAGGACCAAACCTCCAGACTGATCCCCTGAATCTTCATGTAGTTCAGTATAGAGTGAAATAATGGCCAAAGATTGATGTCAGGATCGACTATCTTTACTTTGTTGTCTTCTAGTTAATTTACCCATTAATTTTTCATGCCTACTGCATTCTGTTCATGGCTGCAGGGGTCTGGACCATAACCCAGCAACTATCACAGCTTTTTTTTTTTTTTTTAAACTTCTGGAGGACGTTAATAAGCAGCCCATTTTCTAATTGGGAAATATAATTTTCATTAACAGTTTTCACTGATATAGTGAGCTCAGTGAACAGCATACTTCAGCATATTAAACATGACAGGTAGGCTTTCCATTCATCACTACTAAAGCAAATCTAAAATGAGTCAATGAAAAGCTGTTAAAAAGGAATTACAATAGATAGATTTTCCATTGACAGCGTCAAGTGAAGCATCCAGATGGCAAATGTGATTGTGGGAGCATTGAAACAATTGGACACATCCTTTTTTGAGTATATAAAGTACACACGACAGGCAAAAGTTATTCAGAAAGCTTGGATCAGCTTGAGCAACGAATTTGTGCATACACTTTGGAAATTGGATTTTTGCACTACAACAAAGAAACTAATGCAATATTAATAAAGTGTTCATCTATATAACAAAATATAGGGATCTGAAAATGACTTATATCTAGGCTGTTTAAATAAAAGTAAACAGACTTGGATAATATTGAACCTGTGTATGACAGCAATATGCTATTGCTCTGTTTAGCTGTTTAACCCAAAGAAGAAGAAGCAGCCATAGTGATGGGAAGTCAGACCTAGTTTTAGTTCTTTTGGCTTGACTCTATTAGAAGAGCCAGCTCTCTCTCAAATGACTCCTTGTTTAGTATAACTCTATCTTCTTTTTTAGCCTAATTAAGCAATTATGAATAATTTGTAGCTTGAAAAACATGTTCTTTACTTAATGTCATCAAAATTTTATGCAGAAACCACAGAACCACAACAAACAAATCAAATAAATATATAAATAAGTCCCTGTCCTGTACTACTACACTGCTGGTCTTATAGGTGTGCCCCCTTACACATAACAACCCCAGTCTTTCTTCGAATGTGATTATGTGCGTATCAAACTGAAGTCCTGCCCCTTCTGAAGATTCAGCTCTTTTTTTCCACTTCAACAAATCGGCTCTTAGAGTCGGTTTGTTTGAGAACGACTTAAAGACTGGAACCTGCATAAAGATTTTTTTATCTGATTGAGACCTCACATGTGAAGATAAAAAAATCAGGCATTTAACAGTTTTTTGATTATCTCATCACAGAACAACACACACATAACGATGCTGTCCCGCAACCGATCTAGAATCTAGTTCTCCAAGCCGGAGATCTCGCGTGATCAAACTTGAAACAAGAAGAAGGAACATAGCAACAACCAGAAAAACGAGAAGAAGAACCATGGCAACAACCGGAAAACACAACACCCAGCATGGAAGAGGATATACAAGACGGTGGAACAATCAGGGTTCAAATTACAAGGGAGCTAAGGGGAGCTTGGCTCCCCTGAAAGGCAGAGGAGCTCCCCTAAAGCAATTCAGCTGATACTTTAGGGGAGCCCTAAAAGTCTTTTAAACAACGCAGATGATCCGTTATGTTTCCTTCAGCATGCGCACAGCAGCATTGTTTGTCTGTTGTGTGCTGTGAGCGTCCACACAACCACCTGATGTGCTTCTTTTTGTGGTTAAAGAACTCTCCGTCGTTTCTGATTAAACAAGCTGCATTCAGTATTTTATTTTAATAGTAACCATATTTTTGACCGTGCTAATATAAATGTGCGTGCACGTGACATATGAAGTCACGGTGCATGTGCGAAAATAAGGCTCCCTTGAAAGCCCCAGTGTAATTCAAGCCCTGGTAACAATGGTGGTCTTGCGACTATTATTAACAGAAAAATCCAGAACTGAAAAAAATAACAGACTAGAGACAGCATGAACACGGACTTTATATCCTTCATAGTTCTCCAGTCAGCTCGCTCTCTGATTGGCTACATTCCGATCCACGTCACAATCCACACAGTCACAACTTGGGAGTCGTCGCCTTTCCACACACACAAGAAGATATTTGGTTGTAAAAATTGAACAAGTTTAATACTTCCGACTGTCAGCAACGACCCGTTTTGGAGATGATTGTTGGGACGAATTTGCTCTTAACACTCCTCAGACCAAGTGATAATTTTCTTGGAAAATCTAATAAGACTTAAGATAATCGGGTGTTATCGTCCTTGGTCGGGAAGGGGCAAAATCGTGACAAAAACAGCCCGATAATTATGTGTGTAGCAGCCTAACTAGACACATACTAAGATGACAGAGTAAACAACTGAAGTGTACATCCACAAGAGGAAAATGGAAAGAGCTCCTCTTAAGGAATTGTTTCAGTCTCTGGGAGAATCCAAGAAATCATATCTGGGAAGATGCTGATCAGTCAGATGAGCTCACAAGGGCAGTGAAAGTTTTTCCTTTTCACCCCAATAACTATCCAGTTCTATTCAAAACAGGCAAAAACCCCTCAAGTATGCCGAATTTTTTGTCATAGAATAGAAATAGTTTTATTTTTTGTCATTTATGAAAAACTAGCTAGCCTGCTAGCTAGTTGAGCTTTTTTTGTACAGGGTGGTACAACTTTATGACAACAACCTGTCATAAACAGTCATATTTGCCCCATTCCTGGTTCCCTGAATCTCATCTTCTTAATATCAGTAGCTTTTCATGTTCCTGTTTAGCTTGTTTTCATGGAACATATTTAAAGACTTTGTTTCTTAGACCGGTCATATAGAGCCACGACTTATGACCCAAGCCACTTAAAGCAGCTAAATTTTTGAGCATCTTTCTTTGTAGGTGACTGATTTTATTCACAGCTTTGGTTTCATAGATCTCTTAGTACTGGTGTGCATGTTCCTGTCTGCCCTTTTGGCCTGTTTAGGCATGTATCAAGGAAACACCATTCACCCTTTTATCCTTCTTCTATTTTTCTCTGTTTGGACTCACCCAACTTTCTGTGTTTGTGTGTGTGACCTTGGTATTCAACCAGCAGACAAATATGTGGTTCCTTAGTAGGTGATGGTCCATGTATGCATCTTGTAGATTATAGGTTGTCGACAGGTATTTTCGGGTTGGTTGCTGTTATCTCTATCAGCTTTCAGAATAACCCCACAAAGCTCTTCAAGACAAGATGGCTACATGCTGGGGAGGCATGACAAAATGAACAAAAAAAGCATCCATTTTTCTTTGTAGCCTAAATTTGACTAAATGTGATGAAAAAGACCAGCTGGTGGTATTGAAAGTTGCCAAGACAATGATTTTCACACAGTCAGAAAATAACCCGAATACCCACATTATACCATCTGTCAGGCGGTCATATATGATTTCAGTCCCCAGACACCAGATCATATTTGAACACAGTCATAACGAGCTCTGACAATCTTTGAATTCAGCCACCTTATATGACTTGTTATTTGGCATGATTTGATGCTAGGACTAAGTAATTGGATCTTCAAAATGCAAAAAAAACAAAAAAAAAACAAAAAAAAAAACATTGCACAAGTCTGGAGATTGAGTATCTTGCAGCCATTGTTTATTCCTGTTGATGTTTTATCCTGACGGCAAAACAAATGAGAAGTCTATTTGGCTTGGGTAATGACTCCCGGCTGGCTGCCTCTTGTCCACCCCGAAAGCTCTCTGGGTGTCATATAATCAGTGCCCCTCCATAATCTCCCCCCCCTCCCCCACCAAGTCCTTAAACGCGTGCCAATTCTAACAAACAACAAAGCTGGCATGAAGATAATTGTGTTTGCGGACTCTGAGCATCCCCTTCCTCGCTGGTGCAAGAGGCAGCCGCCGCCTCGCCTCGTTTTAGAGGTGCTGTTTTTCATCCCTCCTGATGACAGCCACGCTCTTGTCATTCCCGCCGCGTGCATGCCACAGCCGTCTCGCTCAACTCTAGAATTTTTTTTTTTTTTGGCCTTTATTTATTTCCTCCTTCTCCACTACTGTTTTAGCAATTGCTTCTCCTTTTTCTTTTTTTACGCAATTTAAGTAAACAAAGTAAACAATCTAGCCCTTGAGTTTTGTCCAATCTGAGTCAATGCTTGTCTGTTTCCCAGCAGACACTTAAGAGCTTCTGCCAACACCTCTGTTGCTACTCTTGATAATGATCATCATCATGAAGGTGATGGTGAGGATGAGGATTATAGCTCCTATTACTGATGCAGACTTTCCCTCAAGAGGCCCGAAGCAGCGAGGCTGTTTATCCCTTGTCATGACACCTGACTGTATAAATGGGTCCTGTCTGCTTGTTTTATCGTCAACAGCACCAGGCCTTGCCTCCCAGGCAAACACAGACAGGGTCAGGGAGACTACAGCTGAAGACATGGCAGTAAGAGCGATGGTGGCTGCCGCGGTCACTCTGCTTTCTCCCATGTGATCCTGGCTTTTTTTTCCGGATTGTAGTTTGTTCTTTTAAAGCGTGAGTACTAAAGCCCTGAGGGCAGTGAAAAGTGAATTGCGGATTGTGTTGTTTCACAATAGCTATCACTAGGCTTTTTTCCCCTTGCAATTCAATTCTGGTAATGTGAGCACCTCCATTTGTTTTGGTGACATGCCATTAAAGGGTTATTGTGCTTTTCTATTGACTGACCTTGTAAAGTTGCTGCCATGCTAGCTCACATTGCTTTTATACACCTGTTGGGGGGCTTAATAATGACATAAATTACCGACATGTACGTCCTCCCTTTGGATGTCTGCTTTACAATTCTCACAGAAGAGCAGAGCACTACAGTGTGTCTCTTTTTTTGGTTTGAAGTGTCACTCAGAGCTACAAGCTCTCTGACAGAATAGCCAGCCCCAGCGGAAGACCCATCTCAAGAGGAGCCACTGTCAGGCTGGATGGGACGCATTCATCGCCCCTTCTCTTGTCTCCTATTCTCTTTCACCTCTCCATCTGTCCATTCCTTTTTTTCTCTTTTACATTTTGACTTAATCCCACCTGCGGTGCCCTCGTCCGGTTGCCTGCTTCCCTTCGGCCTGATCCCCACTCTGATCAGTGCCACTTCCCTCCCTCCAGCAGAACCAACGAGGGAAATGGAGGAATTAATTACGTACCTCAGAGCTCGTTACACAGGCTCAACCCTTTCAGCTTCTTGGCTCTTCACTGAGTGCAATTGTAATTCAGCCTGGGGCCTTGGACGTGAGGGTAATAACAGAGGGTAGCCGTCCAAACGGACGAGTGCCCACTGATAAATGATTTGAAGGGCCGGACGTGACGGAACTGACGCGAAGGGGCCAGAAATGACTCGGCTGTGATTGACACACAGCTTTGGCACAGGGATTATGTGTGAGAGAAATAATTTATGACTTTCTCTTCCGGGGCTGAGACGAATGCCAGAAATGAGTAATGACCTCTTGAAAGTTCAGCTTTTCTGATTGCAAACAATAGCCCAGGTTGTCACTGCTGTGGATATGACAGAACTGATAGCGTAATGAGAATGAGAAGCTAATGGACTAAAACGGGGAAATGGCAGTTTAATTAAATATCAGGACCCGACGAATAACAACATCTTAGCTTTAGACGTCCCCACTGATCAATATTATTCCCACATGGTTGAATGAAAAATGAAAGCAAATGTTTTTTCTTTTGCCAGCTGCCTCTCACTTCATATTCTCCCACTATCTTGTAATCCTTTCTTCTCCCTGCTCTTTTGTGCTGTAGTTTTTACTCTGAGCTTAAGTGTTGAGTGCCCAGCAGTTGTCCTCCTTTTGTATGTTATTCAGCCTGTGATGTTTTTCTAAGCACTGCGAATGAAAAACAAAGAAAAAAAAAAAAAAAAAAGAAAATGTTTATTTGCTCAGCCACCGCCTCTCCTCATGCATCTCTATTCTTTGCCATAGCTGAGTCCGTTGCAGTTGACTGTATTCCTCAATCAGCAACTTTCCCTCTTCCTCCCTTGCTATACTCTGGATCCCGCCTCTCTTCCATCTTCTTTTTTTTTCTCTGTCCCACAGCTTTTCACCATCCACCCTCCTTCTTTCTCTGTTACTTTTCCCATTGCCCTTCTCTCTCACTTTCTCATTTCCTCCTCCTTGCCTTCGTTTTTCTTTTGCTGCGGACTGATCTGCTATCATTACAATGATAGCCCTGATGATTCACTTGAATGGTGCTCTCTCTCCAGTACCACTCCAAGGCCTTTCTTCGCAGCCTTCTCACACAGAAGTGCTTTCTCTCTGGGGATAATGGCAGCATGGCACCTGCTACTATGCTGCGTGACCTCTTGGTATTATCATATAGGTCAAAGATAGATTAGCTAGCTGACTTGCTCTTTATTTAACTTGAACTCTTGAGGTATAAATGCTGTAATAAAATGAAGCGAGATGTCAGCACATTAAATAGACTTGTGAATGACTTAATGGAAGTATTTAATGTGAGTTTGATTTTTTGTTTAGCCTACTCAGGTATTTTCTTCTCTCTGATCTTAAAAGTGGCCAAAGAGTGCAGGTGCTGCACGCTGTCTGAACTGCAGCCACTCTCTGTTATCCATCCCTGATGGTGCATATTTCACACTTTGAGAATTACCTGCAGAGCAGCTCACTCTGTTTTGCCTCCAACCCACTACTTCCACTCCATTTTGCTAAAATGCAAATGAGGCCAGGCTTAAACTAAGGCTATGTTTCATTTTTTCCCATTACTTCCTCTGCCTATATATTCTTCCCCAGCTGTACATTTCTATGAATGGCAAGGCAGATTTACTGTATTTAAATAACGCATTTAATATATAAGGCAAGCCAATATGCGGTACATAATCAGTAATGATGATACAGTAAGTTACATATAATACAAACAGCTGTCAATGGAATAAATAATCGTCATCATCACCATCACCATTGCCTTCATCACCATCATCACCATCATTGTCCCTGTCATTATCACTATCTTGATCAGTATCATAATCACCATCACTATCACCATCATCAACATCATCATCACCACCACTACCATAACCACCATCATCCATCAAAAAAGTCTCTTTTAATTAAAAGCAGTGGCACATAAAACAGAATTGAATGATCTAACGCATTCACGTGAGTCACATGACATCAGCAGATCATACACACACACAGACATATATATATATATATATATATATATATATGTGTGTGTGTGTGTGTATCTGGCTCAGATGTCTCAGTGACTGGTACAACAGCAGGAACATTTTTAAATAAATTCTTTGGGACCCAGGAAGCCAGTGTAAAGATCTTAGAGCAAGACTGATATGTTTACTTTTCTTTGTTCTTTGTGAGGACATGAGCAACAGCATTAGTTGCAGTTATCTTAGTGGTTTTTCAGAGAGAGACCTGTTAAAACTCCATTACAGTCGTCAAACCTACTGAAAACAAGCCATCAGTCCCCTTATTCTAGAAATATTCTTGATTTAGTTAGGCTGATTTAGTTACTGTTTTAGTATGTCTATTCAAATTTAGCTTACAGTCCAAAATGACACCAAGATTTCTGGCTCGATCTAATATTTTAACATTGCTGATCAAATTAAATCGTATTGACTAATCTTTGGATGCCCATCTTTGATTCCAAATACATGACTTTGGTTTTATCTTCATTTGATTGAATATTCTGGCACACACTTAAATCTTTTCTGACCCATTTTCTTAATACTTTATCATCAACCCTCTGGATCCTCCCATTCAGCAAACAGATTCTGTGTGGTCTCCATTGTTTAAATTTGTGGATTTATTAATCTCTTTAAATTTTAATCAGTGATGTTGATTTTACTAATAAAATTTCAGGTCTAAATTATATATATTTTAATTTAGGCTTCAACGAACCAGTAAATGTCACTGTTAAACAGCTTTGACAGTAACATACAACCTACATCAAATTCTAGTAATGAAAATGTGTTTTTTTTATATGTGGGTTATAAAAGACAAATAATCCATCATAACTATTTACTGGAATTAAACTAGTGCAAACTTCTTCGTCTTGGCTGCGAGTTTCCATCCTACACCCTTTAAAAAGGGTCTCTACATCCATCAACTTCTACAACAGAAAAGGAGTTGTCATTCCATAGAGGACTTTATGGAAAACACTGAGGATATGAAAGATAGATTTAGGAAGTGGGGTCATGCATCCACTTGGATTAATAAAGCATAGGAGAAAAGCAGAATTTCTCTGTCGCATGTATTACTTAGTACTCAGTCAACCCTGCTGCCATAAGGTGCATTTTTAAAAGAACAATGGCAAATTTTAAATCCTGATCCTTAAATTTAAAAATCATGAATAAACTAAGAGAAATAGAAATGAACACAAGGAGAGGGCCAGTGAAAAAATACAAACACATCTGCTTCCTCCTAGATATTAATGGCACAACGCAATTAAACCATAAAAAACAAATTATTTTTTCTCACCCTCATAAAGGTAAAAGATTTACCATCAACAGCGTCAGCATTTAAGCACGTGAGCTATACGATACACTGTCCCTGTGGGCAGGATCAGTGGGCATAAAAGCACAATATCCAGAAACAATCAAGACTTTACTGTAGCGAGCGGTGCATCTTAATGATGCTCATCAGACTTTTTTTTATAGATTTACCACCAAGTAATGAATGACCATAATATGATAACAAGCTCTGTGGGTTCAGCTTGGGTTCCTAAACAGCTGAATGATAAGTTACTTATTTAGCATTTTTTTTCTGTCTCATTTGGCTAGATTTTGTAAAGATAGATGTGTAATATTAGGTGCATCACTATTTATATTATATTAGCTGAACTGTCATGCTCGTCTGTTTGGGTATAACATATGTGACGACATTTCTTCTTCTCCAGACCTGGTGCAAAAACACCTTGTCTTGGTAAATCAAAATTCAGTTTTTTCATTAAAACCAGATTTGTATTTTGAGACTGGAACTTGAAGAGAACAGGGACTCTCCACATCTATTATACACCGCTTGAAAAGTTAAGCAGATGAACAAAAGATGAGTGAGCCGGCTGTCCCATAAGAAATAATTGTAGCATATTCAGTCGTCGCACTGGATCACAAAATTTCCCAGCAGGAAAGCTGCAGATAAGACAGAATCTGATCTACAATCGTCTAACCAATGCTGGTGCACACAACTTAAGAAGAGTACCATTTCGTGTCGTGTTTTGAGTCATAAAATAATAAATCTCTCTTAAAAAAGCTTCTTGTTCCTGCAGTATTTGCTTAGAACTTTTTTTTTTTCTAATTATGTTTGGAAAATGTGATTCTTAATGACAACATTCCTACTGATTTTATAGAAGATACAACTCTTAATGATGTAGCAATAACAAAAAATAAGCTGAATAGGAGGCAGAAAGGAAACACTGAAGCTGCACTAATAGAAACGGTGCAACAAATAATTAATTTATCTGCCGTGTTTGTTGTGGTTTCCCTCAGTATAGCAGCTCTTTGAAAATGAAAATTTGATAAATATATGCAAACTCTGCTTAGTCCACTACAGATTTTGTTTGTACTGTGAGGATAAACTGTTTGTGCAGGTGGGCAAGTAATGCAAACTTACCCCTTTTTATGGGGCCCACTCCAAACTGAAGTGCGTCTGAGATGAGGAGACAAATATTGGGACAAAGCTCATAATGCAGGGAACCATGTAGATATGTGCATATGTGGCCAGCCATAATTTAATGGAATAAAAACTCATTGCATGCTGTTGCTTTTCTTTTAACTACAGTATACTGCTTTTGAGGTTAAATGGGAAACCCAGCAGAAAACAGTCAACGTGATGCTTCACTGGCCAGTGATTACTGGAAAAAAGAACAGCGACTACAAGAAAATGACTAGGCACAGAAAGAAGTTGGAATAGATCTGAATCACTGGTTTTGCTAAATATTCTTTAGACGACACCAAACTGCTTCAAGGATTCCACTGATTAACAGAACTTTTTTCAAGAGCAGTGATAAAGTTTTGTGTGGAAACTTTCTAAGAGGAGGTGATAAAACTGTCACCACGACCTGCATCTTCTCAAGTCCACAAAAACACGTCAAGTTACAGTTCAGAAAGATTGTGGTTGCTGGTGTTTGTAAAATGTTTTCAAAACATGAAAACTTGGTTTAGTATTAAAGCTCATTTCAGAAATAATAATAATAAAAAAATCCAACCCCAAGGGTAAGCCAAAATACGCGTATGCACAGCTGTTTTGTCAGCTATTGTATTTGCACGAATATTATTGGAAAACTCCGACCAAAGTAAAGATTTAAACACAAATAGCTAATCAGCTTAATGCATTTAGGTATGTTGATATGATCGATACAATAGCTGAAGTTTAAACTGATCATCAGAATGAGGAAAAAGGGGATTGAAATTAAGTTGAATGTGACATGGTTGTTGGTGCCAGACATGCTGGTCTGAGTAATTCAGAAACTGTTGATCTGTTGGTATTTTCAGCCATCTCTAGTTTTACAGAAAATGGCATGAAAATAGGAAAATATCCAGTGAGCAGCAGTTGTGTGGACCAAAACACCTTGTAGATGTCAGAGGAAAATGTTGCACTCCAGGGACTCAAGCCTGGGTTCTCCAGACCCAAGCCCACCTCTGTAACCACTAGGCTTCCACTCCACCATATAACTAGTACGTAAAATCATACACAAAGTGGCTCCTTCACTTCTGAGAAAATGTGTCCAGCCCTGAGCAGGACTACTACATCTGTTATAAGGGGAGCCTAAAGTGCAGGGGTGCTGGAGTCAGTAAAAAATCTTCATCCCAGTGATTATTTATTTTTTTCAAAATGTTTTGTTTCAGTGCCAAAAAACTGCATTTGCATGAGGGCAATAGGTGCAGATCAGAGGTTGTGCTAGACTTTTTTGTTGTCTGTCATTTTGACTGACAGGGTCATAAAAATCCCGTCACAGTCTATTTTTACCCGTCACTTTATTTTTTATATGATAATAATGTCATATTCAATAGCATGTAATTTTCATTAATTTTTAATTAATATTCAACAAGCTGAGCAGAAAATCCACACCGTGCCATCACACATCAAGCAGATGAATACCTTTTTTCTGCAGTGACAAAAACCACTGACCGTGGCCACAGTTGCTAAAAACAATGAAATTAAACCCTCTTTGCACATAAAATAGGAATAGTTTGCTTGCTGTGGCCTGAATGCACAGTCTCACACCTTCCTCCTCATCTGCAAGGACTTGAATTGCAGGCATGTGCGTGATCAAATGTCTCAAGTGGGATTGCTGCAGAGGTTTTTGTCATGAGGTTTTGGACTTACGACTTCTCATGGCTGTTTTCAAGTTGCTCTGAAGGCTGAATCTGTGCTGTGCTGCCACACTGGAGTCTGGAATTACAAACTCCACTTCAAGCAGAGTTTTGAAATCAGTAAAATTTTCTCCAAGTGAAGTGATCAGAATGAAGGGTTTCCTGATCCCGTAAGTGCTCACTTTAGCAGGAAGAAATCCCGCAGCATGCGCTCCTTCTACGCCAGTGGTTCAGCTGCACTGGTTTGTGACCTGTAGTGGTCATTTTTCTGAGTGAAGCCAACGAAGTCATGTATCAAGAGGGACAATAGCTAATTAATATGCTCACTCACTACAGAGTTTTCGGGGGTGTGAACTGCAGTCTGTCAAAATGACAGATGGCCTTCAGATTTTTCCGTCACTGCTTTAAAAATCCGGTCAATGTCGGGAAATATTTGGTTAACAAATATTTAATATTTGGTTTTCTATGCATCTGATACAGATACATAGAAAAATCCATGGTTGACAAAATGTCCATGTTTCGCCTAAACAGAGGTGAAGTCCTTATTCACATGAACATAAAGATTCTTATTTGATTTCAAAGCTTAGATTATTTCTCAGGTGTCTAAAAGAATCTGCTAGCAAACTAAGTTAATTTTTGTTAGCTAGCATATCTGTATAAATTACAGCAAATAGTAATTTTACGTACCAGAACTAAAATGACTACTGTGCTAGTAACAGATATCTGTTATTCTGCAACACACGATAAGAGAGCTGTCTGCATTGTTGGTTTAGCAGTTTTCCAAATAGGGGATATTTGTTGAGGAAAGTTCAGTTAAATGACTAAACATTTGCAGTTGTTTGCTTTGGATTATGTGGCAGAGACTCTCATAGCTCATTTTTGTATATACACTTTATTGCCAAAAGTATTAACTCGCCTATCCAAATAATTAAAATCAGGTGTTCCAATCACTTCTATGGCCACAGGTGTATAAAAATTAAGCACCGAGGCATGCAGACTGTGTTACAAGTCCAGTCGTGAAATTTCCTCATTCCCTAAATCTAAGCCACTAAACCACAGTCAACTGTCAGTGGTATTATAACCAAGTGGAAGTGATTGGGAAGGATGGCAACACAGCCATGAAGTAGTAGCCTCCTTAAAAATGACCGGCCAGTGCTGAAGCACATAGTGTGCAAAGGTCGGCAACTTTCTGCAGAGTCAATTGCTACAGACTTCCAAACTTCATATGGCCTTCAGATCAGCTCAAGAACAATGCAAAAAGAGCTTCATGGATTGGGTTTCCATGGCCGAGCAGCGGCATCCAAGCCATACATCTCCAAAAGCAATGCAAGGTGACAGATACAGTGGTGTAGAGAAAGCCGCCACTGGACTCTGGATCAGAGGAGACATGTTTTCTGGAGTGATGAACTGCACTTTGCCATCTGGCAATCTGATGGAAGAGTCTGGGTATGGTGGTTGCCAGGAGAACGGTACATGTCTGAATGCATTGTGCCAACTTTAAAGTTTGGTGAGGGAGGATTATGGTTTGGGGTTGTTTTTTAGGAGCTGGCCTTTGCCCCTTGGATCCAGTGAAAGGAACTCTGAATGCTTCAGCATACTAAGAGAATTTGGACAATTCCATGCTCCCAACATTGTGGGAACAGTTTGGGAATGTCCCTTTCCTGTTCCAACATGACTGTTTACCAGTGCACAAAGCAAGGTCCATAAATAAATGAATGAGTGAGTTTGGTGTAGATAAACTTGATTGGTCTGTACAGAGTTCTGAGCTCAACCTGACAGACCATCTTTGGGATGAATTAGAGCGGAGGCTGAGAGCTAGGCTTTCTTGTCCAACATCAGTGTCTGACCCCACAAAAGCTCTTCTGGAGGAATGGTCACAAATCCCTATAAACACACTCCAAAACCTTGTGGCAAGCTCTTCAGAGCATAGATTGAACAAGGTGTGACATCTGGTGACTGTGGAGGCCATTGGAGTCCAGTGAACTCATTATCATTTTGCAGAAGGCAGATGGAGATGATCTGAGCTTTGTGACATGGTGCATTATCCTGCTGGAAGTAGCCATCAGAAGATGCTACACTGTGATCTTAAAGCCGGGGTGTCCAAAGTTGATCCTTGAGGGCTGCTGTCCTGCAGGTTTTTAAAAGGTTTCCTCCCTTCAACACACCTGACTCAAATTAAAAGAATCCAACACCCTATGAAGTTCTGCACAATACCTCATTGATTTGACTGTGCTGGAGCAGGGAAACATTGAAAATCTGCGGAGCTAGACACCCCTGGGCTACACATTTGCAAGTTCTGAAAATGAACCAAATATGCATGTAAAGGACACAGAAGACGGATAAAAGGCTCCATTTGAATGCTTATGTGTATGCATATTTAGTGTAGGGCATAAATGAGCCTTTAGTTGGACAACTTAGCCAAAAATGTGGTTTTTACTGTAGAATGAAGTGAAAATTTACATGTCTAGGACATTCAAAATTTAAGCTCTTTATTGTCATTATGCAAGCACAGAAAGATTTTGAGGAGTCTCTCAGTTTAAGCAAACATGGGAATATAAGAAAATAGAAATATAATAGGCACACATAAATAAGTAAAAAATAAAGCTATAAAATATAAAAAAAGATATTTACACATTGCTCTTGTGTTTGACTGAGCTGCTCACTATTTTATTGAAGGGCATACAACTGTTTTAGGAATACTTGTGCATCCTGTCAAAAAATTAAGTTTAAATTGTGTCTATGTGCTTTTTCCAATAAGAGACTTTACCTCTACCGAGGTGGTGGTCATGTATTTCTGTCTATTTGTTAGCAACATAACTCAACAATTATAGCCATATTTTGATGAAATTTTCAGGAAATCTCAGAAATGGAATAAGGAACAAATGATTACATTTTGGGGGTGATCTGGATCACAGCTTAGGAAGGAAGGAAGGAAGGAAGGAAAGAAGGAATCTTTAGTATCCCCTGAGGGTAATTTGTTGTACAGCAAACAGTAAAACAATCAGTCAGTGCATAATCACAGATCCAAGAATTTTCTGAAAGGATTCTTTACTATGGGGACTATGAGGTCATTTTGCCATTAGAGCTTTAAACTAAAAACTAATGTCCTCAATCATAGGCAAAAAAAAAAAAAAAAAAAAAAAATGACAATGGCTTGGTGAAGATCTGTCTCTCTTAAGTGCTTGTAGCTTATCATGCTTTGCTGTTTGGGTTGTCCCCCCTATTTTTTTTTTTTTTTGGGTGCAGCAACAAATAAAAATAAACTTTTTTTTTCTTTTAAAATACCTTTGTTCTTGTATTCCTAAAGTAGATGGTTTGACTAGACACTGGAGCAGTGTTTCCCAATCCTGGTCCTGGACCACTGCCCTGCATCTTTTAGAGGTGTCCATCTTTAACACACCTGACTCAAATGAATGGCTCGTTAGCAGGCTTTCAAAGAACTTGACAAGCAGTTGGAGTTGGACAGAACTAAAACATGCAGTGCAGTGGTCCCCGAGGACCAGGATTGAGAAACACTGCACTAGAGAGATAGCACAGATGCAACTGAAACATAACTGATAGCTCAGTCCATTGAGGTATACCAGTATAGTAGTAGAAACCCAACATGAACAAAAGCAAAGCACTCTAACACCCCACAGCAGCATGCCTGTGTGACAACTCAAAATACCAACTGGGAGAAGGGTCTGCAGGCCAATAATCTGACATGTCAGAGAAAAGCACAGGTGTAACTAATATCATTAATAACCATTGAGGCGCAGCGGTTCCAAGGTCCTGATAGTGTGCATTTTGACTTGCTGCCAGAGGCTTAGTGGGACACCTCACTGGAACAGAGGCATCATTAGGGTGATTAGTTCCACCTGTGTTTCGCCTGCTGTGACAAGTTAGAAAGTCTGCTGTGGAAAAAAAAGGTCCTGTTTACAAATGTCCTTCTGTTTATGCTTCCTGTTAAAAGTGACAAAATCTAGACAACAATACTGATCTACAATGGATGTAAAATTGGATTTTAGTGTAATTCATAATAATTATAGCAAAAGTAATCTGTGTAAAAAAATATAAAACGTCACAGCAACAAAAATGGAAAAATTAACCTGACTTAAAACATTTATGTACTATGCAGCTAAGATACGCAGTTAATATACCTTGACTTCTTTCTAATGTCCATGCTATACTTGCATATAATCATTAAATAGGAAATTTGATCTGTTCCCACAAATCAGTATCAATTGTAAATGTATTGTGCAAAAATATTTTTGCATTAGTGGTGCTCTGAAAGGCTGTCCTGGTTAATGACTATGTCTCAGCACTCCAAGGATGCACCAATTTTTTATAACTTAGTGTAAAGAAACAGATAAAATTATCCAAAAATTGGATCACAACTAAATTCAAGTTGACCTTGGTGATAAACATGACACTTTTCAGTCTATCCATCTACAGAGCCAGCTGTGCATGGATACAATGATGCTATGGAAATAATACTTGATATTCCCAGAGGAGGGAGTGCCAGTCACATGTTTGTCACAGATACATGCAACATGCAAACTTTACCTTTGGTTGGTGAATTTTAAAAGAGAAAAAACCACTAATCACCTGAAAAAGTTTCACCCCAGAGACTATGCAGAGAGCATCAAAATGCACGTCGATACGACTTGGTGCAGCAGTTCTGTTTCAAACTAGCAAAACTCTGCACCCTAGTGGTGATAATTATCAAATAACAAAGCTACAAAATAAATCTTTAAGGTTTTTGTCTTCATTTTAGGCACACATGCAGCTGTTACACGGGTAGAAACAAACACCAGAGGAGACCCAGAGATACCAATTACTCCACCAACAGTGGTCACAAAAGACTAAACTTCCATGCAGAAACAAAGTATGTTTTTTTTGAGCATTTGTCTGTTTTTTTCTTGACACCAGATCCTCTCACCCTGGCAACACTTCCATTCAACTATATTCTGACTTGTCTAATCATGCAACACTCCCTCAGAGAGTAGTGTAGTCTTTACCTGATTTTTAAATTCCCACTGAGTGCATGCAATGTTTCCACACCCTCCTGTCTTATGTTTTACTGCTCTGCTCCCTCCCTTTTTTTTCTCATGTTAAACTATATCACAGTAAGCCGAGTCTTTGCTTTGCCTTTGCCTATAATCCTTTCAGTGCTTCTACTCACAATACCCTTCATCTTATCATTCTGTTCTGGGGCTTCGTTTTGTTCTGGGAAGGTCCTCCAGTGCTGATGCTTGTTGTAGATATTAACTACTGTATCTTGTTTATGTTTCTGCCATACCTTGTAAAACTGTTCAGATATATTTATACAAGGTTTTCTTTACAGTGAGATGAGTTACTGCTGTCCCAGACCATAAAACAAAGCTTTTTTTTCTTTGTTTTGTTTTTTCTCCTTTTACCTCTGAGAATGGCTATAGTTTTTTTTTGGAGCATGTTGTTTTCTTTTCAGAATTTCATAACTTCCTAGACTGAGCCATTATTCATTGCCATTTCTTTTTATAATCTCTTCATTTTTCTAAAGCTTATGCTGTATTTCCTGTAAATATATCCGAGCTCTCTGTTGAGCCAAGAGTAAAAAACAAAAGGTGGTTAAAAGAGCTCACTGTTGTCTCAATGTAAAAAAATACTATCACAGTGACTTGTGTCCTTAAATTAAATTAGTTTGTTTTCTAGTTTCAATTCTTACCTGAGTCTTGATAATTTCACTTTCATCTTGTCTAATTGGTTTTGATAGCCTCTGCAGGGAATTTCAGGAGCGAGGTGCTGTAGTGCTCGCCAGGCGCAATCGGTGAGGGGTTAAAACACCCTGCTAGGAATTAATGAAGGGTTAAAGCAGTGTATGAGAGGAGAGGGCAGGAGATCTGGTTGGCTTTTGGAGCTACAGGAAGGTGAGAAAGAAAATGCACCTTTTTTCAATTGTAAGGTTTTACATGTTGGGATGTAATAATAAAAAAAAAGTAACTTGACCTTACCAGAGGCTTAAATGGGGTAAACACAACATCAGATGAACAAGATCAGATGACATATTACATCATGTCATTATTTATTTAACACAAATTAAGCAAAAATGCAGAAGCAGTGTGTGAGAAAATAATTACACAATTCAGTGGCTTGTAGAATCATATTTAGGAACAATAATGTTGAGGAATCTTGTCCAACTCTTCATCTCACTGAGGTTTATATATATGCATGTTTCTTAAGGTGCTTCCAAGTCAAATTAATCTAGTTGAGGTCTGGTCTTTGGAGCATTGCAACACCTTATTTATTTCTTTCAACTCTTTTATTACAGATTAGGTTTTTTATTACAGGTGTGGTTAGGATCTGTTAAATGTCCTCACATTTTACTCTATTAACCTTGGTATACAGAGGAGTTCATGGTTGACTCAATGACTGCAAGATGTCCAGGGGTCTCATTTTTTCCCTTTTCTTTTCTTTTTTGACCTGTCCTGTCCTGTCCAGCATCATAGCAGCAAAATGATAATCTGGTTGCTGTATCGTGCTGAACAAATTTGCTCTGCCAAGGGGAGGCCTATGGGTAAGGCTCCTCTTGATTATCTGATTCATTTATTTATTTATTTACTTTGAATCACAGAATCTATGTAATCTTGCTGGACCTGACCGGAGGGGGCAGAAAAAGATGGAAAATAGTAAAAAGAAGCAAAAAAGAAAGAAGAAAGGAGACAAAAACATCACAGACAGAAGGCAACGACCCTTCAAACCACACCATCACCAGACAACAAACTGTTGTCCTGTACATGAACACACCAGAAAATTTCCTACAACTTTTACAAAAAAACAGAGCTGCTAGTCATTAAGAGTTTTTAAATAATAACCAAATCAAAAAGATATATCATGAAAGTAGCACAACAGCGACCAGATACTAACTCACAGGAAAAAAAAAAAGAATTATCTCTTAGTATATAAACCCACTGGACAACTCAGTGACTGTGTCAGCATGCAGAGCATGAGGAATAAGGAGTGATCAGTGATGAAGAGTGGTGAGTGAGATCATGCAAATGCCTCTACGGAGGTCAGAGGCAGACCAGGGCAGCCCAGAGACCCGGGCCCTCAGCAGCAGCCCCGGAGGACTAACCCAAGCTACCCCACCACGAAGACGACTGCAGCCCCTCTTGAAGGGCATCAGAGGAGAGCCCCAGCAAGAGCCCCCTTGCGGTCTTGGGGCACAGGTCCCAGTGGGCCAAGATCGGCAGCCTCCGGCCCCGCCAGGAACTGGCCACCCAGGGCAGCCCAAGCGAAGGGCCCCTCGGTCCACAGGTCTCATTGATAAATGTGGGATACGCACAAAACGGGACCTGAAAGTGGCGTAAGCCATTCCCCATGCAAAAGTTGTGATCTATGAAAAGAAACGTGACGGGAACCTGTATGTGAACTCTGACCCATGCGCAAGGACATTTTGGAGGCAGGGAAAATCAAGGATGCAGGAGGAGAGGTGGTGAACTGCAGTCAGACTGCATCATACTCCTCTCACACATTTAATTTCATTTCACACCAAACATTGATTATAGATCCACGTTATCATAAACATTAAACCAGCAATCTGTACTGCGTCTAGTGAGCCATAACTATTCCATAAACATCTTTCAAGATAAAAAAAAAATATAAAACAACTCAAATCTCAAACCTGACACCATCATTTTGCCAATTCACTTCAATTTCTGAAAAGTTTCTTTTCTTTTCTTTTTTTTTTTTTGTTTGTTGCCATGATTTTCTCTTTGATCAGCAGCTTCTTAATATGCAACAATGCTCATGTCCTGCTTTGTCCTGATGGTTTGGGCATGTTCACGGCGGGATATTAGGGCTGATTCAGGTGCGCACATTTCCAAGTATTTCTGTGATATAAAAAGGGGAAATTGCTTGGGGAATACGTGCGCATGGTTTGATAAGTCTGTATTTTTGGGGGGTACGCCATTTTTAATGCTTTTGGGCATATGTACACTATTAGTATAGATCCTACTCAATATTTTATAAATAAGACCCCAGGTCCTGTCGCAGCAAAACAAGCCCAAACTGTCACCCCTCCATCACTATCCTTGACAGTTGGTATGAGGTGTTTGTGTTGGTGTGCTTTATGGTGCTACACAGCTGTGTGCTGGTTGTTATGGTTTTCTCACAGAAAGTTTCCAGGTTTGGAGCTCAGCTCGTACTTTTCTTTAAGGTATTTGCATCTTTGACCTTTTCGAGTGTTGGTTCTCATCGGATATTCCATCTTTCTCCCAAACTCCAAAAACATGGATAGTTAGCTATCTTGGTCATTTTGAAATTGACGCTAGGAGTGAGATTCTTTTTTTTTCTCAGCATTGGTTATGTGGTAGACTGTCAAGCTGTCCGGGCTGAACCCCACCTCTTACCTTATGGCCCCTGGTATGGGCTCTAGCAGATTGATGTGTTGCCATTTTTGTGTGCATTATGGCCATGGTCTCTTCTGTCCAAAAACACTACTAAAGATGTGTTGTCATTTGTTCACAATCAGTTTTTAAGCCTTAACTTTACTACTATTTTCTTTTTTGAGACAAGAGGCTTTCTTCTGGCAATGCTTGTGGATAAAAGGGGGAAATGATTACATGCACATCAAGAAACAAGTGAAAGTCTGCAGGAAGCCAACAAGAAAATTAAGAAAGTGCCTACAAATATACTTCATGCTGCAGAGATTGTTTCTTTAGTCCTATTATTCCCATTATGTCATTAAATTGAACATCTAACAGGCTAATGGAAGCCTGTAGAGTCTGAGAAGTAGCTTTCAGGTTTTTCTACGGTTTGCAGTTTGACCTTGTGTTGAATTTGCTGGGATGTCCACTCCTGCGAAGATTAACATCTATCTTGAATATTTTGCACTTGTGAATAATCTTTCTCACTGTAGAATGATGAACTCCAAATAGTTTGAAAATGGCCTCATAACAGACTGATAGAAACAATTGCTTATCAAAGATTATTATTGATGTCGTCCTTCCTGACTATTTTTACATGACTGTCACGAAAGTGCTCCTTTTCTCCTCTCTTTCCTATCTCATCTGATCCCAAGACCGCGGTCCCTACCTGAAAGGAGCTGGTGGTAATTGTGGGGAATACTGTTAAATCACTACAGTTCATGTTAACATGCAGGATGCATTTTGCTTACTTCTTTCCACCTGCAGTTTAATTTGTTTATATCTGGTTAATGTTGTTTGAATGCCTGCCCGTGCAGGGCAGCATCTGTGCACACTGCAAGCACATAAGTGGGCAGCATCACGGCCATTGCTTTTTTCTTATTTTGTTTCACCTTGTATATCGGGAGATAGGACACAGACTCTGGTGTTCTTCCACCTGAAAAGAAATGGCCTGGTACTTGTGGTAACTGTTGTATCCTCCTTCTCCCTTTCGGCCTCTATGACTTTATCCTCTGCATTCCCTCGCCTCACCTGAGGCACTGGCTGCTTCTGCCAGGTGTGTCCCTAATACTGAGACACACACAAATATGAGGCATAAGCGTGTACACCCTCCACACAAATACACACAATACGAAATGTGTTGTCTGTGCTTGTGCTTCACGTTGTTTTTCATCCTTTATTGAATATTTTAACAAACAGAACATCTGAGAGAGTGTACCGTCGCTGCACTTTCTGTTCCCTCTGCTCTCCATCAAAAGACTGTGATCACGTTTGTGACATAATTCTTCCATCTTCAAACCAGATATCACTGTTGTCACACTTCAAGAACACAAACTTTGTGCTGGTGAAGGTTATGTGGGTGTATGTGAGTTTTATCCCCCCCTCCCAATTGTCAAACCTCTGGTTTTATTTTCTATTTCCATGCTGTTTCTTTGCTTGTGTTTAGGTATTTATATCAGGCTAAAGCAGCAGCAGCAGCATGCATCGCAAATCGCATGGTCTGCTTGTCTGTGCTGCATCTGTGTGACTGTCCAGTTGGCCTGAAAATGTCCATTTTGCCATTTCTTTTCCCTCTCTGTTGTTGTTATAGTTGACTGTTACATGTGTCTGAAGTAATGATTCCTCTCCTCAGGCTTTTGCCGTCAGTTTGTGCCTGAATTCATCCTCCAGTGTGTGTGCTTACATGTGTTTTCGCCTGTCCGTTTACATGTGGGACAGGAATTTGTGTGTCTGTGTTTACACGTCAGTCTCTGTATTTGTGTAAAGCTTCCACGTACTCACTTGTCAGTCAAATGTCTGTCAGCAGGGTATTAGCTATCTGTAAAGGCAAGGTCACGGTGACTCAGAAATTCAGAAGCAGGTAGAGCAATCACTAAACCCTCAAGGCTGCAGTACATTGCTCTTCGTTCTTTATTCTGAAGGGAGAAGACTTAATTGGCAAACAACACAAGCATGAAGAGGTTCTGGTTTGAAACAAATGTCCAGGCTAGCTGAACTAATTTAGAAAGAAAACCAACCCTTGCATGTATTACCTGCAGTGCATGCTGTAAACATCTATACCATGTCACAAACAGGCTTGTTGGCAGCCTTCTTACTGTATTTATGCAAACAGTTTGGTTGTATATTGAAGGATTGTAGCTCGTAGTGTGGCCACACTCATTTTCAGTTAGACACAAGGAAATGGAAAAAATATTTTTTCCATTAAAGCCTCTTCCCACTCTGACAAAAGTGATAATACATGAAAAATGATTAAAAAATAACTAATGAAAATTAGACATTGCTGTGAATATTAATTTGGCCTGGACAAATATGATGCTACTCTTAAAAACGATTTAAACTAATTATTTTAACCTTAAGGATATGCTAAACTAAGCTGTGACCTCTAATTGGCGTCACAAGTATCTTCAAACTTGTAATCAATGAGTCTGCATATTTAAAAAGGTGAAACTACTGTGCTGTTTGGTATCATGGTGTGTACCACTCTGAACATGAACCACAGAAAGCCAAGGAGAGAGTGGTTTAAGGAGATTATCAGGAAGGGTGTTAACAATTTTGTCCATGTGTGCAACTAGAATTAATATGGCTAAAGCGTTAGCTTGACCACAGTGTGCTGGGTGAATACAGAAGCCTGTACGACGAAGGGGGATTAATATACCCCGGATATCTCTGTGTTACCTGGGTTGGCTTACCCAGACATTCACAATCTGGATAAGTGGTACGATAAAGCTGGTTATCAACTCGGTAATTAAACGCAGGGTTTTCCCATCTCGGTCAGTGCACGCTCAGATAAAAGGGGTGGTGTCTGCAGCGTCTGACCAATCGCAGACAGTTATTCTTCAAAAATATGAAGAATTTAAACACATCATCCAGGAAAAAAGAAACACTGTTGCTGCAGCAAAATCCAGGAAGGAATGCTGACATTAAACTGTTGACTCTGCGTACATTCGTCAGATTATGCTAAATTAATTCATCACACAATATAAACACTCTGATCACTCAGTTTCACTTTATTATGGCCCAGACATTTTGGTCAGAGCGCTTCCTCACTTTCCTTTATATTTTGTCTGTCTGTTAGAAACATAACTCAAAAAGTTATGGACAGATTTTTATCAGATTTTCAGTAAATATCAGAAATGGAATAAGGAAGGAGTGATTAGATTTTAGTAGCAATCTGTATCACCGTCTAGATCCAATAAATTTTTAAAGGATTCTTTACTATAAGGGGGAGATTAGAGCTTCTAACTTGAAAATTATGGGCACAATCATTGGCAAAAAAACAAAACAAAACAAAAACAAAACAAACAAACACACAAAAATAAAAAAAACAAAACAAAAATAAATAAAATGGCTTGATGGAGGTCTGTTCTCTTAGTGCTTCTAGTTTCCAATGAGTTTTCAGCACCCCGTGTGAGTGTGTTTGTATTGGAATATTATTTTCATGATGGCACGAGTGCATTTCATAAATTCCTGGTTCTGCAGTTCTGCCATAGGCTACCATTATCATTGACTTCATTATTTCAGATGCAACCCTAGTGGAGCTTAACTGTTTTGGGAACAAGTCAAGAACAAATATAAAAACATACTTCAAAGTGGTCAGTGACAAGGCTTTATTTCCTCATCAAAAGCATGCATCTATCCCTAAAAACTCTTTACTCCTAAGCGCTCCTCTCATGATCTGCACACCAGGGTTGACAGAATGGGTAGGCCATTTTCCAAGAGAACTGATGTGGTTGTCATGCCTGCTCCTTCCTCTTGGGTGTGCTCCACATCTCCTGAGTACTGATCACCAGTTACAGCACTACACTACGCAGAAACCCTCTGCTCCAGCCATCTTAGACCACACCTGGCTCATATCACCATCATCATCAGTTTACACCTGGCCATTTTCCTATTTATACTCCCTGCACAGACTGCTACATTGAGTAGTATTCTTGATTATGCTCTTGACTCACACCGTTCATCCTTGTGTTAGAGGCTTTGTTAAATACCCTGAATTCTTACCTGTACTTGTATCCGGCTTCTCTCCGGATTAGCCTTACATAATACTCCACCACCATTGACACCGCAGGTTTATCACCATCCGATGGGGGACCCTCCTCAGCGATGGCAACAAGTCTGGATCCATCCGCAGTCCTCACTCAGCTTACTGCTGTAGCCACGGCGTTGGAACAACAGGTGGCTAGACGAGGCTATGATGGCTGATCTACTGAGACACCTGCAGATTCAGCTCCATCCACAGCTGTCTCCACCACCGGCATCTGAGAATACGTCTCAGCCTTCAGTGAGGGTTGCTACAGCACCTGCCAGTCGGTCCACCTCCTCCAGTAAGGCTCCCAGAGGTTTTTTACAGAGACTCACAGGGTTGTGCCGGGTTTCTTCTGCAGTGCGACCTCTTCTTCTCCTACCACTCAGAGCTTCAGGACGGAGAGAGAAGATCGCCACAGTCATCTCTCTCCTTGGAGGATGAGCATGAGAATGGGCTACGGCAGTCTGGAATCGAGGAGGTGATGCTCTCACTGTTTATGCACGTTTTGTAACCCGCTTTCGCACTGTTTTTGACCATCCTCCAGAGGACAGAGAAGGGGGTGAAAGACCCCTTTGTTTACAGCAGGGAGCCCACTCAGCCACAGAGTATGCGTTGGACTTCCGGACTGTGGTGGCTGTGAGTGGGTGGAACAAGCCAGCTTTAATTTCTGCCTTCCGGCAGGGACTCAAGGCAGAGATAACAACTAAGTTAGCCTGTCATGATGACACATTGTCACTGGACACTCTGATCTCCCTGGCAATCAGACTTGATGATCCCCACTGAGAGAGACATGGCCCAGCTATCTGTCCTCCTGCCTGATATGACACGACGAAGAGCAGTTGGATTAGGCCAAGCTGTCGGCAGCAGAACAGCGGCACCGGAAGGAGTGGGGCCTGTGCATGTACTGTGGGGAGGGGAGTCATCTCCTGCCTGGCTGTCCCCATGTCTCCAGGGCCAAAGGGGATAAAAGAAGTCCGCGTTCGGTCGACCCCAGGGTGAGTGTTACACCTTCCACATACAGCTCTGATCAATTCGTTGTTCCAGTATACCTGCGTGCTGGTAATGTGAGTTTCCCCGTCTCACCCCTAGTCGACTCAGGGGCTGCCGGCAACCTTGTCTCCCTTGCGCTGGCTCATCAACTTCATCTTCCTCTCCATCTGCTTCCCACTCCCAATGCTGTCCGTACCATCGACGGAAGACACATCAGCGTGGGCTCGGTCACCCACTATTGCCCTATTGAGCTGACGATGGGGGCTCATTGGGAGCAACTATCCTTTTTTGTTCTTCCACAATCTTGCCACCTCCTGGTTCTGGGTTTACCCTGGTTTGTGGCGAATAAGCCGTCATCCACTGGGAGGACACCAGGTGTCTCATCCCCTGCGCTGCGGTGTGCTTCCACATCGATTGAGAGTCCCTCCACAATAATAGATCCCTCTATTCCCGGGGTCTATCAGAACCTGGCAACAGTATTCAGCAATACCAGAGCCACGCGATTGCTGCCGCATTGCTCATGGGATTGTGCCATCGACCTCCTGCCCGGCACCTCTCCCCCTCTGAGTCGGATCTATCCCCTCACCCAGGCGTAACATCGGGCCATGGAAGCTTATGTAGAAGAGGCCCCTAAACAAAAGTTCATACATCCGTCTTCCTCATCCGCAGCCACAGGATTCTTCTTGATAGATAAAAAAGATGGCAGTCTTCATCCGTTCATAGACTATGGGGGACTGAATGATATCACGGTGAAGTACTGCTATCCCCTCCCTCTAGTAACTAGTGCCCTGGACCAGCTTTGGGGTGCCACTGTCTTCACCAATTTGGATCTCTGCAGTGCCTACAACCTCATGAGCATCAGAGAAGGGGACGAACGGAAGACCGCCTTCAGCACCCACACAGGCCACTTTGAGTACTGTGTGATGCCCTATGGGTAGGCTAATGCTCCTTCAGTATCCCAGAGCATGATTAACGACACCTTACGGGACATGCTGGGTAAATATGTCATCGCTTACTTTGACAACATTCTCATCTACTCCAAAACTAGGTCCCAGCATGTCCAACATGTTCGGCAGGTTCTGGAGCGGCTGCTGGCCCATCAGCTGTATGTAAAGGCAGAAAAATGTGAGTTTCACCAGCCCACCACCTAAACTCCATCCATGCCCTTACTTTTCCAGGAAGCTAATGCCAGCAGAGCGCAATTATGATGTGGGGGATCGCAAACTGCTGGCTGTGAAACTGGCTCTCGAGGAGTGGAGGCACTGGCTCGAGGGGGTGCTCCATCTATTTCCTCACGGATCGTCACAACCTGGAATATCTCCGTACTGCCAAACAGATGAATCCACGCCAGGCAAGGTGGGCACTGTTCTTTTCACGGTTCAACTTTTCAATCTCCTACAGACCAGGAAGCGGCAATACAAAGGCAGATGCATTATCACACAGAGATGGTCAGAGTACGGAAGCCACGGAGCTGACCTCCGTCTTCATTAACCCCATCATCTGGGACCTGGACGCCGACATCGACCGGGAGTTGAAGCAGACTCCTGCATCTCCGAAATGTCCGTCCCACCGGAGGTTCATTCCTCAGAACCTCCGGGATAGTGATCAGGTGCGTGCACATGGCACAGCTTCCTCAGGGCATCCGGGAGCAAAATGCACTGCGGACCTGCTTGCCCAGAAGTACTGGTGGCCCCACCTAGCTGAATGTGATTGCCAAGTGGATAGCGATGAACTGCAGGCCAATAAACATAGTGGAAGATGAGGGGTTAACAGAGGTGTTGCAAACTGTGTCCAATACAGTGACAACCAAAATCATCAAGAAATACGACAGTGAAAATAAAAACACACTTGAGATTTTAGAGAAGGATTCGCCCAACTTTCTATAACTGGAGATCACTGGACGTCAGCTGGCAACCACAGCTATTTGGGGGTGACCGGACACTTTATTAATGGTGAGTGGAACCTCAACTCATTTGCGCTTACCGTCATGAAAACAGAAACCAGGCACTTTGCTGATAAATGCGCCGAACAGTTTCTCAAGGTGGCAAATGACTGGGGAATTGAAAACAAGATATCCATCATCGGTACAGACAGTGCAGCAAACAAGCTGGCTGCTGTGAGAGACCTTCCATATAAACACATCGCCTGCAATGCTCACATTCTCCAGAGGACCATCACGGTCTGCTTCGATAGCAGTGGGTACTAGCAAAGTGCCGCAAGATTGTTGGCCATTTTAAACAAAGCCCTGCGAGTACCATAGAACTTAACCAGCAACAAGTTGCACTTGGAAAAAAGAGGGAGCACCTTATACAAGATGTACCGACCAGGTGGAACTCGACACTGGCAATGGTCTCACGTCTGCTACGCAACAGAGAGGCTGTCCTGGCGACATTGGAACAACAGAACAATCACAGATTGGTCATGCCAACCGAAGCAGAGTGGGGGAAACTGCAGAGGCTGGAGGTCCTGCTTGAACCATGCAGGTAAGCCCAAATAAACACCTGTCCATTTTAATTATGTAAACAACGATCAAATCTGTAATACAAACATGAATGAACATTAGGTAGTTACTTTTAAGGACAATCAAATTGGAAATCAGTTACACTTTAAATACCCAGCTAAGTTTATTTTGCAAAATTATCCATTTATGCAGGTATGTGACTGAGCTGCTGGCTGGTGAGGCCTACGTCTCTTGCTCTGTAGTGCTGCCTGCTTTTCGCCATCTGAACCGTGTCATGGACATCACTGATGATGATGCAGCCTACGTGGTAAAGTTCAAGAATGCCTTCCAGAGGGAACTGGCAGTACTGCGAACTGATGCAAACGAGACATGGTACATGGTGGCCACAGCACTGGATCCATGTTTTAAGGGTTTGAAATGTCTTCCAAGAGAAAAGAGGGAACAAGTGAAGACCATAAGGATAAGCTGGACTAATGAGCCCAATTTATCAAATCAAACTTTATTTACATAGCACTTTTCACACATGAAAAATGCAACACAAAGTGCTTTACAAAATAAAAATGAAAAAAACAAAAAAAACAAAACAAAAAAACAAAACAAAAAAATACAGCCTGCTGCACTTGGTATTCATTCATTTATCCACTCATCCATCCACTCAGGTGTGGACCAGTCTGGAGAGCATGCTCCAAGCAGCAGAGCCCAGAAGAGCAGCGACTCTCCAGCCCCCCACAGAGGATGATGAACCAGCTCAGAAGAGGAGGAGCGTTCTCCTGCTGGGATCAGACTCTGATTCAGAAGAAGATGGAATGGAGTCTAGAGAGCTGCAGCGCTACAGAGCAGAGCCCAGGATCAGTATTGATGACTGTCCCCTGCAGTGGTGGTATGCTCACTCAGGAGCCTATGAAAAGCTGTCAGTCCTGGAAAGCAACTACCTGGCCTCCCTGGCAGCATCTGTGCCTTGTGAGAGACTGTTTAGCCTTGCAGGCCACATAGTGCAAAAGAAAAGGGTGGTTTTGCTCCCAGAAAATGTGACCAAGCTAGTCTGTCTCAGCGACTGGCTGAAGAAGAAATGAAGCAAGAGGTCAGCATAGCTGCTTTGTCTTCTGTAACCAACTAGAATTGATGGCTTGATGGTATTTCAGTACTTTAATTTGGGTTGATGAACAATGTGCTAACTTACAGTACTGTGATTAATGGGTCTTTCATTTTTATCTGAAGCTGAAGGAAAGCAAAAAAATTCAGTGTTCAGTACTTGTATAGCTCAGAAAGTATTCTTGTTTTTTGATGTGTTAACTACAGCACTTGGACCAAATCAACAGAGTAAAAAAAAATAAAATAAAATAAAATAATGGATCCACTGAATCCATATTCACAGACTGGTGGTGGTAAATGTAGTCGTAGCTGCCCTGGGTCAGACTGATGGAAACGTGGCTTCCAGTGTTAGCAACAAAGGTGGGAAAAGTGTCTTGCCAAAGGACAAAACGACAACTTGACTGGGATGAAACACCCACATTTTCAGTTATTGGATGACCCGCTTCATCACCTGAGCCACTGCCACCACAAAATGTACACTCATTCAAAAAAATTCTTCATTAATAAAAACACTTGAATAATCCTCCAATTTGAGAATCCAAACCCAGTCTGCTAATCAGAACTAGATTTACACTGGTTCACCATCACCCCCTTCTGCTCCAAAATTAATTCTGCCCATAACCTTTTGCTATTATAACACTACAATCATTCCCTCCAGGATTTCGTGGCATTTATTTTGTGATTGTGACATTTTACATTAATAATTCCTGATTTTACTGCAGCTTTTGTGAAAAGTTGTGGCAAAAGTTGAGGTGGTTTTAGTATTTCTTTTTCTTCCTTGAAAAAGCACCTGAAATTCATGTAAACATAATAAATTTCAACATTCTCTCTTAAAACAAGCACTTTGGGTAAAAGCGTAAATACAAGAAAAAGGGAGGGGTAGCCTTTGCTCTGCATTTACTGTACATCTGATCTGGACGATATAGACAACATATACTCATCATGGGGATTTTCCTCATCTATCTATAATTTCAGACATTCCTTGGTGGTGGTTTGCTTTAGTGTAACGTTTGTGAGTTGATGACTTTTGTTTGTCATGCGCCACAATGTTGCACACGGTACAAAACAGCTTACCACCAATTTCATGTTTAACACTGGAAACATTTTTTCAGGTTCTGGGACCTTTTATTAGACAGCAAAGGCGGGTCAGAGAGAGAAAGTGTGACATGTAGCAACAAGTCTCCGGCCAGAGACCATATCTGTTCCAGTTGTTTCGAGGAGTTGTGATCCAGTTGAGCAGAATCCCTCCCCAAACACTGGAAAAGTGTCATGCATGGTGCCTCAAAGCGATATGAGACAGCAGATGTGACAAATTTCTCCTGCACACATCTGCAGGTTAATTATCAGAAACATGAAAGCAAATTTGATGACGTACTGTATGTGTATCAGGTATCAGAGAAGTGCTGAGATTTGTCCAAGTTACATTAAAGGTCCCATATTATGCAAAATTCACTTTTTAATGGTTTTGGAACAGTCATACTGGTCCCCCCGCATGTGTAGGAGACCCGTAAGTGTGAAACTCTTTCAGGCGCTCTCTCTCCCCCCTGCTCCACCTCTAGGGAAGTAAGCGCTGAAATGAGCTTGTTTGAAAGCGTGTACGTTATGACGTCATAAGGGACAATAACCACTCCCCACAGAGCGATGGACCCGTCTACCGGCTCTCAAAGCCCGCCCTCTAAAAATCACCTAGCGCCCAGTGTTTTTCCCTCTTCGGCAACCCTCGTTAGCGGACATGGCTAAGTGACAGAAGCACTGTTCTGTTTGTGGCTGCATAAATGAACACGAAAACGTTTTTTTACTTCCATCCACTGAACCCACGAGGACTGAGTGGATTAATTTTATTTTTGGAGGAAATGTACCCGGAAAACTTCCAAAGGTTTTGCATGTCTGTGGCCAGCATTTCAAAGAGGACTGTTTCCACAACATGGGGGCATGGAAAGCAGGCTTCGCCAACCGTTTGAAGCTGAAGCCAGGTTCAATACCAACTGTCCGTGACACAGCTGGAGAGGTAAGAGCTGGCAGTTATTTTATCGTTTCGGCCTTATTAGTCTGATAGCTTGAAAATATATTAACCTGTCAATCACCTCATGACGGGCGATGCGATGGGCGGAGCCAACAGCTGAGCTGCTCCACCAGAGTTCCGCCCACCATAAACGGCACATTTCTGAAGCTGCTAAAAAGAGGAGGTGAAGAGAAGCCGCTGCACTCAAACTGAGGGTCGATTTGTCCATACCATGGCGGAAATATTTCATTTAGATATTAATGAATGGTCTCAGATTGGGAATAAAGTGTATAATATGGGACCTTTAAAGTTGTGGTGATTTGACAAAATTGCAAGGATGTGCAGAATTTGCAAGGATTGGCTGAATTTGCATTAATAGTTACGGCTGCAAATTCCTGGAGCAATTATTACACTACTTATACTAATCAATAGTACTACTTTAGCCAACACAAGAAAGTTAATACCTGACTGTGGAATTACTACTTCTGTTGTACTTTTGCAAAACTTGGACACTACCACATCACTCATAGCATTTCCACCAGCTGACGTTCTGAACCACTGTCTAAACTCTATCTTAATTCATGAATAATAGTGTATTAGTTTTTGAACCAACATTTTACATTGACTGGATTTTTATTTCCACCCGTGTGACAAATACCATAGCATGATTAAATTTTCCAGGGACCTATGCCCATTTAGACACTTAATGGCTGATTATAAGCAAAATAACCTTTGTCAGCTACTAGGTAGTGCTCTGTTGCCAACTCATTATTTATTTATTCACTTGCAAAACAAACATGACACAACAAAATTACCCCTAAAGGTGCAGTGTGTAACAAAATCAGAAGGGATTAGAAATGATAGAAAATGTAATATATGGGTGTGTTTTAACACAAAAACTGTATTTCTAATGGTATCTAATCCCTTAATAAGAATTAGATACCTGTAGTCACTCCACATGAGGCCACTGGATCCACTCAGATAAAAACATGTTTATGTCTGGAAGAATTTTGGCCACTGACAGCCCCTGTTTTACATTTGAAGTAATTTCCTTGCCCATCTTTTATCTAGATGTCAGTAATTCTTACACACTGTAGGCCAGAGGTCCCCAACCCTGGTCCTCAAGGCCCACTATCCTGCAGACTTTTGCAGAATTAGTCAGAAAGCCGTTTAATTTAAATCAAGTGTGTTGCAGCAGGGAGACATCTAAGACCTGCAGGATAGTAGGCCTTGAGGACCAGGGTTGGGGACCTCTGAGGATGACTGAGGCCAGTAAATGTTTTTTGGAGCATATTTGCATATCAGAAGTGCTTCATTTTAGAAAAATTACAAACCAAAATATTTTTGTGATGGATTTGCATGTAATAACATAACAATTGATTTATGGTCTATATGTTTCAAAACTTTTCAACCACTCATTCATTCTGTCATTTTGTTCAAATATGAGTTGAAAGATTATCAATATTGTCTAGATACTTTGTCCTAAATCCTTTGTCAGTTGTGTGGGAAATTTGCTTGGCATAAAGATGTAATTTCATTTTAGCCTGATTTAGGAATTACAGCTTGAATTACTCCACAGGCAGAATGTCTCCTTTACTTTGCTTATTATAATCAGTATCATGCTTTGGATATTTAGTCATTATCAAGATAAATGAGTTCCTCAGCAGGATAAAAATATCCGATGTTTGGTCCCCATTTAGTTTCACGCTTTTCTGACTGCCAATCCTTTAATGATAGCTTCCTAATAAGTGTTTTTTCCTCACATCTTTTTAAAGAAATCTGGGAATCTTCAGATGGTGCTAAGCCAAGCTAAGCTAACCAGTTGCAGTAAATTAGCATATTTCCAACTATGCCACATTAATCCTTCAATGAATAGTTGAGCAGCATATACAGATAAAGGAATGTTGAATCTAATATCACATGCACTGTCCTCTAAAGCATACCACATTTTAGCCTATAATCAGCCTCCAAATGCAGATATACCGTAACAGATGGTGGATGTGCTGCATACACACATAGACATAATCTGGCTACCTAAGCAGATGTGCACACAAACATAAACACACACCTACAAGGAACCACAAGTTTCAAGAAGAACCGTCATCCTAAATGGCTTCAAAAAGTGTGCACACACACACACACATCCACACACAGAAACTGGCTACCAAACAGATGTGCATAAATTCATGCAATTATTGCTAAAGGGGAGCAAGTCACCCATGCAAGCACCCTGCGTCAGAAGGGGAACTGAGGGTCCTGAGTGTACAGAACTTGAATCTCCCCCCACATGAAGCACAGAGCATTGGGGGAGAGGGTGATGGAGGTGGAATGAGTGCGAGAGAGGGGGAGCAGATGGGTCAGCCATCTGGTGGATGGAGCAAAAGCGAGAGAGATGAAAAGAAGAGGGAGGGTACTGGAGAGAGAGAGTTGGAGGGATGTGTATGTGTTAGGAGAGATTTATGAGAAATAAGAGAGTTTCAGTAGAGTAGGACTGAGTGTGTTATGTATGTGTGGAACTGTTTATATGTGCGGCAGGGCTGCTCAGCTGAGACTCAGGTGCTGGCGGACAGTGCAGTTGAGTTACTTTGGCATGCTGTTTAAAACACTTATAACATCCACACAAAATAATTTATGTTGAGGGGAATTGTGTTTTGCCCACACAATCTGACAGTCTGAAAGTACTTAGTTATTCCTCATGGAAATTCATGCTTACATTGATATGTTGAAGTGTTAATACTACTTTCTTACAGCAATAAAACATGTATCTTAGCAACCAAATCCTAAGGAAGAACATATAGCCAGTGCAAAATGTTAAAAAAAACTGTACATTTTTTCTCACACTCACTTTTTTTTTCATTCAGATTTACATCCTTACATGAAGATGAAAATGTCCCATATTGTTACATAACAACATGCATTTTTTATACATTGTTGATTCAAGGATTCAAGGATTCAAGGAACTTTATTGTCATACCAGCTCACATTTACATGTTTATGGTACGAAATTAGAACTGAGGTCCCGGTTTGAGCCATAAGAAGGAGGGCAATAAGTGAAATAAAATAAGACATGAAGAGAAAAAAAAAGAAAAAAAAATAGAAATATAGGCTAAATATAAATAGAATATAAGCTAAATACAATAGAATATAAACAGCACAATTTTAAATAAAATAAAAATAAAAATAACAGTAAACACTAAAGAGCCCAGTTTGCATGTGCAGCCTAGATACATATGTGCAAGTATGTATGTGCATGAGGTAGTGGTAGTCCAAAGTATAACACTTCTGATATTAATATTAGTGATATTGCACTTATATGGACAGCAGATAAACATGTAGACAGGAACTCCCCTGGGGGGGGTAAAGTGTTTGCAGTGCAGGTCTGTTTGTCGGAGTGGGGGGGGTGGATTCAGTTTAGGATGGGGATGGGGGCAGGGCAGCAGGGTTTGGGCTGGTGTTCAGAGGTGGGGAAGGGTGGGGTAGGGTGGGGAGGAGTCTACAAGGCATGGCAAGAGTTCAGCAGTCTGACAGCTTCGGGGAAGAAGCTGTTCCTGAACCTGGTGGTCTTGCTCCTTATGCATTTGCTGGATTATAAGAAGGTGTTAGGGTACATTCACATCAGCTTTTTTTTTGGATTGAATCCTAATTTGTTTGCTTGGATAGCCTACATATTTTGGGGAGGTGTGAATGGAAAATCAAACCCTGATGCCCATCAGAGATGCAAGCACTGGTCCATCAAAAACTTGGGTCTTAGGTCGCTTCAGCTGAACCAAATGCAGGTTTTTTTTTTTTTGTATTGTTTGAAATGTCTTCTCTTTAAATAATTCTTGAGCAATCTCAGCCAGAAGGAATGTTGCAACCCCTAAGTCTCCAGTCATACCAAATCTATTGGACTACTGGGTGTGAAAACGACCTCGGTCTGCTGACTTGAGGGACCTTGGGATCAACAGCCATTTGACACATTTTTTAGCAGTTCTTTCACTTTTCAATTTACTCTCACTTTAGAGATGTGACGATTCTTTTAAATAAACGATGGAAACCGATTCACAGTTGTGAGCCATTCATTTGTGAGGCATTCTTTTTATAAACAAATTTTTGACACTGCCACAAAGAGCCATAAATCCCATCTCTATCTCAGTTAAAGTTGTTTGGGGTTAAAATAGATATCTTGTCAGATTTAAATAAGGTCACATCAATGCTCCTCTTCACCTGACAACAGCCGACACACATGTTGCCAACTCATTTGCCAATATTTTGGACATTTGGACAACCCCAACTGCTACACAATTTCTTGGGAGACTGTGTTGAACTTCTTAAACAGCTTGTAACAATACTTTCTAATTTGGCCTACAAGCAGCTCTGAACTATTTACAGGGTTTCCCATTTCTATCAAAATTTATCACAATGTGTTTCCATGTTATCCCAAAGCCATTACAACCACACTGATGAGCATAATTTTTGCTCTTGATAGCATGCTTAATACCACCATGGGTATATGGCTTATTGTAACCCAATCTCTCATACATCCTGTTATTGTACTCTAGCCATAAATACTCAATAAAGTGCTAAGTGTGGACCAAGCTCCCTACAAAAGTGTGATCTACTCTTTTTCACTAGAGTCTGGCTGCAGATGAAGCCACATATTTTAGGAAGCCATGCACATAGCTCTATGTAATGTGAATAAAGCCCTTTTCACTCATGAACTGGAGCCCTGAAACCTTCTGGTGTGGGTGTCATGTAAAAAAACCCAACATTTACACCAGACCTGCTACAATTTTCCCACCCAGCTAAAATATGTGAATTATCAGCAGGTGGAACATTGTATGAATGTCTTATTAAATGTTCTAGAGTATTTTCGGCCACTGTGTGCATTCAAGAGTTTGTCCTTTCTGCTAAGATGTACGCTGCTTTCCTCTCCCTCCCAGTCATTGTTCTTATGTACAGATGCATGCAGTGCTCATATAAACACAAAGGAGCTTCTCCTGCTACGGTCAACATGTTGTAAAGAAAACACAGCAATTCCAATAAACTAAATCCATCTGTATGTTCTTGACAACTACTGCCATGTACCTTCTTGCTTGCATTCCCGTCAGAAAGCCAGGTAAAGACCAGACCAATTTGCTCATACTTTCTAAAAAATATCTGGTATTCATGGATAAAAACAGATTAAGATTGGAATATCTGTTCTTTCAAGAGTTACTGTAGCCTAGCTTGTATTAAAACAGTTGTTAACTGTATGTTGGGTTAATGTGGCTGTCTGTTCAGGAGGCTGTTAACACCGCTGTTAAAAAGACAATCTGAGCAGTGATGAGTATTTTAGCTGTCCTGAAGACATTTGTTATGAAACTAAATTCAGTCTTCATCATTCCCTGAAATAAAAAGCTGTGCCTCATGGGGAAATCATTAGAGAACACTTATATGATATCATGACACAACCAGGTGGAACTGACAAGAACAAGGCTGCCAGATAAGTTCATTAACTTTGATAATGAATGCATGTCCTTTGCGCAGGGATTAATGAGTCTCTTATCTTTTACAGTAATGGTATCAACTATTGGGATCCCTGAACTTAGAATATCTACACAAACCAATGCATAAGAATCAGTTTTGTATAATCAGAATATTTAACTATTCAAATTTATTCAGCAAAAACAATAAAGGCTTTCATATAAGGAAATAAATAGTGCAGACATCAAAATATATGCTGGACATAATTACAGATCCTCTGATGAATTTAAATTAGTTTTTCAAAATACAGAATGTCCTTAATGACCTGAATTAGTGTTTCACAGGATTAAAGGGTACTAGTTGTTTACATTTTCAAGAAAGCTGTCTGAGAGAATTCGAAATTCTGTTACCAAACTCCAAAGGGTCATAAAGCAATAACTGTGTTTCAACAGTGTTAATGATGCTGTCTCATAGACAGAAAGCTGTTAGGGCATCTGCTGGACTTGGTGCCAAGAACAAACAACACAAAAATGAAGGAGTGCTACATCAGATTACCTAGCCTCTGCAATCACCCCACCTAAACCAAGCTGGGGTGGTTTGGGATTAGTTGGGCTACAGAGTAAAAAGAAAAAAAAGCCTTAAACATTTGAAGAAATCTCTCAAGATTGTGAGAAAAGCATTCCATGTGATAACCAAACTAACCTAAAAAACATCAAACAGATGTGTTCTATGTCCCCAAATACAGTAGTGTCACAATCCATAGTAAGTAAACTGTAAATGGCAATTGATTCCTATGCTGTTGTCCTATGAGTTATCCCCATGGAGAGTAAAACATAAAACCTGTAACTTTGTGGATCTGTGTAATCATAATCGTGTGTTTTGTTACATCTAAATCTTATCATGTTTGTTAATTCTCAACCTAACCAAGTACGTACACAGCCTCACTACTGAACTCTGACAGAGTTTCACTGGCTTCCCATAATGAAGACTAAATTTGGCATTTATCTTGCATCCTGTCTCTTCTCTGAGCTCTCTCCTGACAGTAAAAGTCAATCTGCTGTTGACTGTTGTCTTATCTCCTATTCTGTCTCCTTTTCTTATTTCCCCTGTTAACGTCGTCTTGTGTTTGTTTTGCTGAATCAGCCATTGTACATCTTCAAATTTCCACTTGCTGACATATAAAGTAGTGCTGTTAAGAAAAACACAACTGTTGAGTGAAGCCCCATGCTGGAAAACAAAAATTATTGCTATTTTTCATGCTCAGGGTGCTGCAGGGCAACGACGGCTCCAGGAATGTGCATAATGAATTTCAGTGCAGAGTTTTAACGTCGGAAACATCTGTAGTTCTGATTTATCTACAACTATTATCAGGTGAATAGCAATAAATTATACAAATAAGGAATTGTAAGTGAGGAGAGAAGTACTTTTGAAAATATGCAGGAGTCTCTAATCATTAAGCCGAAAGCCTGTAGATTAACACATGCCACATCCTACCTTGTTATAAATATTTATGGATAACTTAACACTAGGCAAACATGATAAGTTGACATCATATAGGGAGATATCTAAAATAAGTTACAGTAGGGAACAGAGTGAGGTGTATGTACTAAGTGTATTGAACCTAACTAAAACAGCAGCATAATTTGATCTGGTTTTACTTCTCGAAGCTGGTTGAATAATACCAAAATGCATACGATTCCCAATATTTAACTTCTTTCTTTATTTTTATTTTTTTTTTATCAAACAGTCAAAGTAAAAAAAAGAAACATTTGCATGAGCAGGTGTGCACATTACTGTATGTGGAACATGAGCTAATGCAAAGCAGCAGACTGTGACAGCTATAAGTCTTGGCTCCATGGTGGATGTAGATGTTCTCCCTGCCTCACATCTGCAACGAAGACATCGGCAGATGTTATAAACCTGTTTACAGTCATGAATTTATGCCCTCCGTTGCACCAAACACAAGCATGCTAAACTGAATTATTAAAGCACTTCCACTGATGACTGACTCTGTAAGACTTGTAATTTGCCAGCATGTCAATGCAGAGGCTACAAATGATTAAAAAACATCTAAAAAAAAAGCAGAGCCACAATAGTTAAAAGGAGAAAATAATTCCAACTCTTCATTACAGGACAACCCACACTCTTTAAACCAAATTCAGAAGAAAAAAAAGTCTTATATGAAGAATACTGTTGTAAAATGTTGTGTAAGACAGCATAGTAGAGACCTCAACACACTCACACACACTCACAAAATAAAAGGAAATTGCTTTCTAAAAGTCATTCTTTCATTTTAAATACTTTTCCAATATCTCACCAGATCTTAGCAGTTTCATTTTCTTCTGTTAAGAAATCAAGTAACAGGGCATCCTGGGCACTTGGCACTTGTAGTTAATCTGAACCTCTTTTTCTCTCAGAAACAACCCCATTAGTAGGAAATTGTCACTTATATGTATGAACAAAATATGTGACTTCTTGTAGTCATTAGCACATTTTGATAAAGTGTTAAGATAGTGATGAATCAGAGTAAATGCATGTTAGAACTGGCCAATTATTTCTATTATTAACCCTACAGGGAAGTAACAAAAGTGCTAATGTAACATGTCTTTCCACTGATGTGTCACTTAAGCAGGCAATAGAATAGGGTCCATTAATTTGACAATAGCATAAAAAGAGTACATTTTATTTTTTGCCATTTCAGTTCTTAACTCTTACCAAGTATTTTTGATTTCTACTTTAAAACTATGGCTTAACCAAGCCAGGAAATGACATGTGTTTTAATGAAGCGGTTTGGTTAATAAGTGTACCCTCGTTTCCCTTTCTCATCTATCCATCCACCTGAAAAGTAATCTTATTAAAATAATTGGAGTGATGTTCCCAAAATGCACCCAAAGGAGAGAGGAGTAAGGTAAAATGAGGCTTCCTGGGGGAACTATGAGTGAGGATGTACCAGTGTACTTTCTGTGAAAGTGTTTTTGACACTGATAGCACCCGAAGAGGGTGTGATGTTTATCCTACAGCAGGAATACACAGCGTGTACCAAAAGAGTTATACAGTTGCGTACTCTTGTACTCCTTGTGTTCTCATCTCCTCTGCTCATGTCTTTGATGGGAGAGACTGAGATTCAACGAAAAGAGTATGGAGACATATCGAGGAGGTACAAATTAGGAAATGAGAGGTGTTGGTGTCCAACTGGAACTCCATGGTGAAAAGTATTTTGTGTATTGGAGCCATCTGGCAACCCTTCATATACCTCCTTAACTCTACATGTAGACTTAACAACTTAACATGACTTGTTAAAGGTCCCATATTATACACTTTATTCCCAATCTGAGACCATTCATTAATATCTAAATGAAATATTTCCGCCATGGTATGGACAAATCGACCCTCAGTTTGAGTGCAGCGGCTTCTCTTCACCTCCCTCTTTTTAGCAGCTTCAGAAATGTGCCGTTTATGGTGGGCGGAACCCTGGTGGAGCAGCTCAGCTGTTGGCTCCGCCCATCGCATCGCCCGTCATGAGGTGATTGACAGGTTAGGCCTTAGCGGTAACTAGACGCTGATTACAGCGTAGTGAAGGATAAACAAACGCCGGAACACCGGAACCCATTCCTGAAGCCCCCATTACCGACCCAAACCGCGACGCACGGAGAACACAGCTAGCTACGCTCATCAATCTGATGCACAATGGCACCGGATACAAACAGTAGAAACAGTGACTTGGCTACATTTACAACAGTGCTAATATATTTTCAAGCTATCAGACTAATAAGGCCGAAACGATAAAATAACTGCCAGCTCTTACCTCTCCAGCTGTGTCACGGACAGTTGGTATTGAACCTGGCTTCAGCTTCAAACGGTTGGCGAAGCCTGCTTTCCATGCCCCCATGTTGTGGAAACAGTCCTCTTTGAAATGCTGGCCACAGACATGCAAAACCTTTGGAAGTTTTCCGGGTACATTTCCTCCAAAAATAAAATTAATCCACTCAGTCCTCGTGGGTTCAGTGGATGGAAGTAAAAAAACGTTTTCGTGTTCATTTATGCAGCCACAAACAGAACAGTGCTTCTGTCGCTTAGCCATGTCCGCTAACGAGGGTTGCCGAAGAGGGAAAAACACTGGGCGCTAGGTGATTTTTAGAGGGCGGGCTTTGAGAGCCGGTAGACGGGTCCATCGCTCTGTGGGGAGTGGTTATTGTCCCTTATGACGTCTTAACGTACAGGCTTTCAAACTCGCTCAATTCAGCGCTTACTTCCCTAGAGGTGGAGCAGGGGGGAGAGAGAGTGCCTGAAAGAGTTTCACACTTACGGGTCTCCTACACATGCGGGGGGACCAGTATGACTGTTCCAAAACCATTAAAAAGTGAATTTTGCATAATATGGGACCTTTAAGGAAATTTGTGTAGTTGTGAGATGTATCCATTGCGATATTATTGGCTGTGATTGCTCCCCAGCCATGAAATTTGGGAGGGAAGTGTGTATTTCAGTGTTTCTCTAAGGTTTTTGAGTTTCATCCATATCCACTGTATTTTGACAGTGTGAGATGCTTTTGTTATGCTGGTGTTAACTACAAGATTTTTACCATAAACTTCCATTTTGATTACTTTTTTTTAACCCCCTACTTTAAATTAAAGTGAAAAAAAATAGTTGCCCGTAATTTGTGATTTCTCTACAGTAAACCCATTAAAATTGAGTAAAAATGAGGTCAATCACAAAATTGCCCCCTTTTAACTCTCCACCACTTATCTCTCTCTGGGGACCTTTTCCAGCAAATTGGCATCCTTGTATAATTAATGGCTGCAAACCAGTTGAAAAATAATATTTTTTAACTAAAATGATTTTGATGTGTTGTTAGCGAAAGTGAAACAAATTTTTAGGAGTGTTTCTGTGTGTGATGGGCCTATTTTGTTAACTCATAAAAAAGCCATAAACCATTTTTTTCATTTCATGGCCATGGCAGGATAAAATTCAGATTTTTGTTTTTTATTTTTTACAAAACGATATTGGGTTTACTTCAGAGAAATCACAAATTACAGGCACAGTCTGTTTTTCACCTTGATTAAAGGGGTGTGTAAACAAATGTTTTTTTTCTTTTTTTTGTATCTTTTCAGCTATAATCAGATAGGCATGCTTGTGATGCTAAGGATAGTCAATTTGTTTTTAGAATATTAAATTTTATAGTGTATTTTTCAAAAAGGCTGCTAGCAGAATATGATCGAAACCGGAAATTAAAGGGTTAATTTTTTTGTTGATATTCATTCAATCATAACATCAACTTAAAGAAAATCCTTTCATAAAAAAATAAAAATAAATGGTGAAAAAATATTAAACTTTCATATTTTTATTCCATTTTAAAGTCCAAACTACATATCTTGTACTTAACAAACACAACCTATTTTTTTTTATCTAACATTATAAAAAAACGTAAAATGCTACAAAATCAGTTTTCTCAGTTTGTTATTCAGGTGGGCAGGCCGGTGAAACTATTGATAGTCAAAGTCCATTTTCTTTTTTGAATACTGAAATATTGTGCTTTTTTTTTTTTTTAAACAAAGTTCCTTGTAGTACATGATAAAAAAAAACAGCATTTAAAGGTTAAATTTTAATTAATATTCATTCAATAATAATATAAATTTAAAGAGAACACTTTCATAAAAAAATGTAAAAAATATAAAATTTTCATATTTTTATTGGAGTTTAAAGTTCAAATTGCAAATCTTGTAAACATGACTTTTTCTTTTAACAAGGCATAATTGTTAAGAGGCTTGTTAAAGGAAACTGTTGACATGGTGGTCGCTCCGGTGTTGTATAATCTGTATTTTAGGAGGTAATTAACATCCCATTTGACAGGTGTGTAACAATACATCAATCGATATCAATACACTAATTCAGTGATCAACGGGCCAGTAGCATTAATCCAAGTTGAAGATATCAGTCATCAATACAACAATCATTTTATTTGGTCATTGTAACCAAATAAAAAATATATTTTGTTTGAGACTCCAAATAGGAGTAAGATTTATGCAATAGATTGTCTAAATGTAAAAACAGAAATTTATTCCTTAATCATTGTGTTAAAATTTTAACACTTAATAGATGGAGTGTGGCAGAGTCTATTTTGGTTAAAATAACAGATTTGTATTAATTTAAATGTCTGACTCAGCTCAGGAAGATATGAGTATTTTGATATTTTAGCTTCTTTTTTATATAAAGTGATTGTATTCCATCAACATTTGATGTCATCCTAGATTGATTTTTGGCTCCTGAAACAGACTAAAACCATGTTTCATGGCAGCATTTGAGATATTGACAAATATCAAATGGTTATCCATTGAATTGATTAAATATATCGTGGTTAAACTTGTGATTTATTTTCTGCTATTTAGAAGAATAGCAGAAAATAAAAAATGGCTCTTAAATCTGGCTGTAGGGGGCTGGATTGGAGGATGGCGTGACTGGTTGTATTTAGGGCTTGAAAATAATTCAAGACTGTTGGAAATGTTCAACTTGCTGCTTTACCTTGTTGGTCTTGCATATATATTAAGCTCTAGTTACTTGGAAAAGATGTGGTTAGTTGCCAGTAAGACTGATAAAATTAAGAGTGACTTTTCTAACCATATTGATTAACACTACATTATCATTAAGTTATTTATTTTGTAGAAATAAATACATTTTTGTAAACAGTAAAAGCATTCTCACAGTGTGACAACAAATTATAAATGATTTAATGCATGTGACGGGACCTATTACATGCTTAATGGCCACTTTATGTACAACTTGTTAGTACCGGATTGTAACCTCTTCTGCCTTCAGAACCACCTTAAAATAATAATAATAATAATAATGGATTAAATTTATTGTGCCCTTTTCTAGTCATGGCATTCTAAAGGTTTACTTTGAATCCATTATTCATGCACTCCACATGCACACTCTGGTGGTAGTAAGCTACATGTGTAGCCCTGGGGCAGAATGATGGAAATGTGGAAGCCAATCCATGCCAACGGCCTCTCAACTCACCACAGAACATGATTCCACATTCATACACCAGCAATGCAGACATTAATGAAATGAAGTGTCATGCTTAAGGACACAATATTCAAGATTCAAGATTCAAAGTGATTATTGTCATTTTCACAGTAAGAAAACAAGTTCCCCTGAACAATGAAATTCTTACTTGGCCGCCTACACTGAATGCCCAAAAAGATTATAAAGAGAACAAAACAACTTTAAAAACTAGATAGGACATAGAGATAAGATTAAAAAAACAACTCTGAGTAAGTAATCTTTGTACATAAATGTGCAGTGTGCTACATAAACTGTAGTGCCACAATCAGCAATGAATAATTAACTGTGCAAAAACAAACAAACAAAAAACAAACAAACAAAAAAACCAAACAAACAAAAAAAAACTGTCATGAGGTAGATGGTAAGATGCATGTGCAATATCTGTCATAAGTAATAAGACACATAAAACAGTAAACAATATTGCAGTTAATAGACAATAATAGATTGACAGAGATGAAGCAAGATTCCAACCACCAGCCTTCTGGTTATTGGACGACCTGCCAACCTTAATTCGTGGTGTCATAGATTCAACAAGTTGGTGTCCAAGGTGTTGGAACCATTCTTTAGAGATTTTGCTCCATATTGATGTGACAGCATCAGACAGTTGCTGCAGATTTGTCTGCTGCACATCCATGATGAGATTTTCCCGTTCCACCACATCCCAAAGCTGCTCGACTGGATTGAGATCTGGTAACTGTGGAGGCCATTGGAGGACAGTGAACTCGTTGTCATGTTTAAGAAAGCAGTTGGAGATGATTTGAGCTTTGTGACGTGATGGATTATCCTGCTGGAAGTTGCTATCAGAACATGCTACACTGTGATTATAAAAGGATGGGCATGGTCAGCAACAATACTCAGGTAGGCTGTAAAGATTAAATTATGCTCAGTTACTAAGAGGCCCAAAATGTGTCATGAAAATATCTCCCACACCACCAGCAGCCTGAACCGTTTATACAAGAATCCATGCTGTAATTAAGGTTACGGCAATTTCTGATCATAGTATTATGATGTTGTAGCTCAAATGAAAACCTATCAAATCAGGCATTGTTTCTTCAATCTTCTACTGGAAAAGCTTTCCTCAGTTTCCTGCTTTTAGCTGACAGAAGTGACATGCAATGGTCTTCTGCTGCTGCAGGACAATCAGAGTTGGATAGAATAGAATAGAAATACTTTATTAATCCCTTTGGAGAGTCCTCAGGGAAAGATGGGAATGTTGTGCATTCAGAGATGGTATTCTGCATCCCTTGGTTGGAACCAGCGGTTTGCGTTATGGTTACCTTTCTATTATATCTAACCAGTCTGCTAATAAAAAGACATTTTGGGCGAGACAGCTGCTGCTCACTGGATATTTTCTCCTTTTCATTCTCTGTAAACCCTGGAGATGGTGTGTGTGTGAAAGCCCAGTAGATCAGCAGTTTCTGAAATACTCAGACCAACAACCATGGCACGTTCAATGTAATTTAAATCCACTTTAATCCTTATTCTGATGCTCAGTTTGAACTTCAGCAAAACATTTTGACCATGTTTACATGCCTAAATGTTGCCGCCATGTCATTGGTTGATTAGCGATTTATGTTAAGCAATTGAACAGGTGTACCTAATAAAGTGACTGATGAACAAATAAGTTCTTCAAAATACACAATATTATACAGAAAACCTTTATAAACTTACCCCTTTAGGCGTCCAAGTGACAAAAATGTGACGGGCACCAGGACATACCTCTAAAAAGCGAGCTTAAACCTGTTACCACTTTCCACCACTAGATGGCAGACATGTGAATTAGTGATGTGTGATACCACTCTTTTCTTTCAAATACGATACGATACCAATATACATGATGTGTTGGGAAAATCACTATCAAAGCAACTTATTCTGAGGGGGACAGAAGTGGTAGTTAAATTTTTATTGAATACTTTGTGACTCATACTGAAATGACCAGTAAAATGCATAAATAAATATATAAATGCCACAATAATTGCACGTTTATCAACACCTACGTATTAAAAAAATGAGTAAACCATAAGTCTAAACAAATGAGAGGAATTGAGTTGTTGTTTTTCAAACATATAAAATATTTTTCATCCGTATTTTTATTTTGTGAAACTCCTACAATAGCTGTTTTACTAAATATTTAATGACACTCAGCCTCTGCAGCATTCTTACCAACTAAATCTAGGCCTGTTGAATTGATGTGAGCTGATCTCAGGGATACATATCACTCCAAGCTGAACTCATACAGCTGTTTATTGCAGGATGTACATAATAAAAGAGGATGCAATAGTCAGCTTTAACATCAACACAAAACCCTGAATCTAGCAGTCAGATGAAAATCCCTTTTCCAAAATTTAGCATCAGTGGTACACAGAGTACTTAGTTCCTGTCTGCAGCATCAAAGAACTCCAAGAGTGACCTGTCTTGCCCTTGCAGCTAATTTCCTCCTCTTCCTCATCATAATTAAATTTAATTATATGTGTTATGGTTGATGTTTAAGGAGGTTTGTGGTGTTGCTACAATACTTCTAAGTCTTCACACACACATCGTATATTGCGCCGTTGCTGTTCAGCTCTACATGTGATGCTATGGCCTGAGTGACTGAGAGATGTGCGAAAGAAAAAGTAGTTCCTGCCAACTAGGTATAATTTAGAGAAGATCCTAATATTATAGTTACTTTCCACTGTATTCCTGTTTGCGATAGACTGCATTTGTACTCCAAATCAGTAAAATATCGATATTCTAACATGAAAATTGATTCCTGAACATAAAAAGCTGGTATTGGTAGTATCCATATTTTGGTATTGGTCCGCACATCACTATTGTGAATCTTCAATTCACATGGGGGGAGGGGAAGGGAGGTTATGAGGAAATCGCATTTGAAAGACATGACACAGAGCCGACGAGGCAGCACTTTTAGTCGGTGATGTACGGTGGATTACAGAGAAAACACGCAACATATCGAAACTCATTCTGGAGGGGAATATTTGCACCCTGAAGATGACGACTGGTTATCTAGCAACAGTAAAAGTGATGCTTCATCACAGCACATCCGTCCATAATAATAACGTACCCTTGGCAGCACATGCTGTCAACTATGATGGTTCATATACAACAACATTCTTTCTCATTTACAGAATGCCTTAAAAACTTTAAAAACCCCGGCGCTGAAAGTGTTAATATTCATGATATTAGTAAAAAAATACTTAGAGACTTTGATTGTTAGTAGGATGCAGCTAAAGGCATGACATGACTTGTTATGGTTATGGGCTACTGCCCAGTGAGAAGAAAAGAAGATAGAAAGGAAATAAAAAACATAACAAAACAACAACAACAACAACAACAAAAACAACAACAAAAAAACAGAAAATAAAAGGCAAGTGACAGACTTGGAATATAGAAGAGAAGCAGATGGCTTGATGAGACAGAAAGAGGGATGGACCGGACAAGAAGAACGACAAGATGAGGCATAAAACGTACACATGTAAAATGGAATACCTGAGAATCTCTGGTCCTCACGAAAAGATCAAAGAAATCGTCATCTTTCAAAAGCCTAGATGTCAAAGGATAGAGCCTAAATCATTGTGGATGGCAGAGAGCCCGGCTCCACCTGTAAATTATACTCTGTCAGCTGAAACAGTGCGGAAACAAAACCGGGCCCAGATGAAAGAGAAAAGAGAAGCAGGATGGGAAATAACTTAACATGTAAGCGTGACAAAGATTTCCTTTTCAGCTCTGTATTCGGCTCACGGAGTCCACTTCTATCACTGTATGAAAAACACTAATGCTGTAATTATTGTTAATATGATTGCAGGTATGGACAATTCATCATTGTTAGCAGCTCAGCCTCAGCCAACTCAATTCTCCCCATGTGCTGAGTGGGGGAAAAAATTAACCAGCGTATAATTTGTTCGAACTTTATTTTCTCTCTGCTCGGATGGCTGGTGATTATCATCATTACTGTGATTATCACTCACTTGGCTCTTGTTGTGTTTGTTGTTCATGAGCAGGCTTCTCCCAAGTGATTGTGCAAATGTATTGTAGCTTTTTCTTTTCTTCTCCCTTAGATTATCAGTCTTCGAATTTTCATGCAGGTGTGTGCACGTCTTCTTGCCTTGATATTCAGGGGTATTCAAAGGTCACACTGATGCATCTTTGCTCGAAGAATGTGGACAGGAAAGGGGGAACGCACACAAAAATCTCTTCATAGCTGTCCGCCTGACATTGAGCTTGTATACTTGAAGATGAAAGATTACACCCACACTCTCACACATATATTCAGATCACACATTTTTAACACGGTGGATTCATTTCCAGACATTTCACACATTAACTATGCATAGTCAGACAATACTACAAAATTCAGTTTGAAAGTCAAAGGAGCTCTTCATTTATTTATTGTGTATTAAAGAGTTGTTCTAAAGGTGTTCACTTTCCTTGTTTTATTAAACTTTTTTTGAATATATTAATTATTTGTGTTGTTTTTTTGAGCTGTTGGCATGTTCTGTTATATTGAAATTTTATCCTTTTATGTCTAAATTGGAAAATGAAATATTAATAATGAGCAGTCCTAACTTATTTAGTACCTCTTAATCCACTATAGACTCTACAGTGTGTTCCTCATTCACATAAACACTCATGCAGCACTTATTATAATGTAATATATTTTCTATAACTTAGCACAAAAAGTAAGGGAATTTGTGTTACTTCTCCACTTTCACAATACCAATGTTGTATCATACATCATTGTAACTTGTAACTTGTAAGAATCTTGCATTTGTCGAATGAGTACCCCCAAAAACTGTGTGAACATCCCCTGCAATATTATTCTGTTGGCATTCACTCTTGTTCTGACATTAAAGAGTCACATGACTGGCGCTTTTTTACCTAAATTATAGAGATACATATTGGAGGCATATGGGAATTCTGTGGTGATCCCCTATTTCCAGAATATGAGACCTAACTCCGTCCTTCAGGATGACACCCCCCCTCCCACAACTCAATCCAGCACTTGTGGGATCAGCTTGGACATGGTACATGTGCCAGTGTGACCAACAAACCCATACTGGTTAACCTTTAATAACTCCCGGTTGAGGAATGGGATGCCCACGGCAAAATGTGACCAGGCTGTTGAGCAACATGAGGAGGATGTGTCAAGCTGTATTGGCTGCATATGGATCTTCCACACACTACTAAGTTCTCTAATAGTGTAAAGAGAATAAAGTGTAAAAATGGCCAACATGTGTTGTTTTTTTCCTTATTACTGTGGACTGGTATAGACATCCAATCCTCCGAGCAGTGAATACCAACAGGACAATATTACAGATGATTTTGACACATTTTTTGGGGGGGTACAACCCACATATTTAACTATGTCGACTCTTCCACATGATCCCTCCAAGTTATACCTCATTGTAAATTAGGATTTCCCAACAATGTATAATGCAGCACCAATTGGTAATATTAAACGAAAGAAATGACTGACTGAAAGGGAATTTCCTAACATTTTCTGCTAACTTTATGTTGTCTGTTAAATTACACATGGACAAGCATATCAGGAGCATAGGTCAAATCACCAGTCTTTTGAGCGGTCTAACACCTGAATATTTTCCACTGCATTCATTTTTATTCTATTTTTGTTTAACCTTTATTTGACCAGGAAGAGACTCAGTGAGGTTAAAATATCTATTCCACAAGTGTCCTGGCCAAGACAGAAGCAGAAGAGTTAAACAATTTGCAAACAAAACACACATTCAAACTGGCTAAGGTTTTTAAACCAAGAAAGAATAAATTAAATATAAATTAAAAATCTGTTAAAACCCCCAAATCAAGCAGACCATCTACAGACAGATGTAACTGTCTCTAACTCATCCAACATTTTCTGAAAAGCATCCAGTGAGACCAGGTCATGAAGTTTGAAGTCTTTCTGCAGTTCTTTCCAAGCATTTTTTTCCATCTCAGTTCTTAAGCTTAGGTAAAATCAGGGTAAAATTGATTGATTTACTCTTTTAATCCAGCTTTATAAACAGCAGAATTTGGATACTCTTTTAAGAATAAATTATTTGGATTATGTAGTGATGGCTGATAATTGTGATTACAGGTGTAGCTAATCTGGCTGGATGGTGTCTGTTGTCCTTAGTAAGCTACCATACCAGAGACTAACACTACTGTCTGCAGATTATTATGGGATATCTTTGTTTATGTACCTCTCCCTGTGTGTGATTTACTGGAAAGTAAGTGTAATGGAAAATTTACACAGAACCCTTATATTCTGTAGACTACACTTTGCATTGTTAAAGCTTGGCTTATGTTTTACTTAGGGAGGAGAATGACTGTGTACCCAGATAAGGATTTAGTGAGCTCCCCTTCCCCCTTTTCTTTTCTTCCTTGTACCAGGCCATGAGGGGTTTACTACAATGACCTTCGACCTCGATGTTATCAGCTCAGGCTCTGGCTATATTAACCAGAGCACACATGTATCTCTTCAGACTCACTTAGCAGATCTTTCTGACTGTGTGACTCTCATTGCTGATCAGCTCTTAATTAAATACTTTGTTTGATTCTCACTTAGTGTGTGATCTTTGATAAATAAAATTCCACTACAATTTGGCGTCACAAACAGGATATCTTGAGTGACTGACCGGAGGACCAGAACCCGTGATTGCGCATCCTGAAGGATTCTTCAGCCCCTGGGTCAGCCTTAACCGTCAGGGGACGGCGGAGGGACTCCGTTCAGACACCACTGATATCCAGAACGAAGGCTGCGTGTGGAGCAGCACCCAGAATCACACACGGTGAGAAGTTTTCATATTAGTGTCTCATTTACCACCCTTTTCTCACTATCTTATGAAAATAGGGTAGGGTCCCACTATCTTGTGAAGACAAGATAGGTTTTCACTATTCTACTGCGGTAGGGTAGGGTTAGTCCGGCACTGAGGTGAAAACTTCGGTGGTAATAATAGGCGTTTTAGTCAATTTTTGTGCCTGAGGATTGGGCTCCTCTAAGAAGAAAAATCCAGCAAGGAGACGTCCTAGCTGCAATGGGAAATACAGCTGTTAAGGAGAAGGAGGGTAAATGGGACCCCCAATATGTAACAAAGGAAAAAAATAAACAAATAAAAGGGCCAAACAATAATAGGACATAAATATAAGTAATATAATAAATACATAAATATTTCAAATAGGTGCACCGTATAAAATAAAATAAATAAAGAAGAAACAAATATATAATAAATAAAATAAGCGTATTGCTGAAGCATAAAAGGAAAGAATAATGAAACCAAAGAAGAAGATAACAACAAAAAGAGTCAAAGAGTGTGTGAGTGTGTGTGTGGTTGGAGATTCTCTCACATTCCGAAGCAGCAGAGAGAGAGGACACGTTGCTGGTAATAATGAAGCTCTGTCTAACAGTTTAAGTAGGATTGAGAAATCTCATGAAGAAATAAAATGGTACTTTTAGCATTAAAGGTCCCATATTATGCAAAATTCACTTTTTAATGGTTTTGGAACAGTCATACTGGTCCCCCCGCATGTGTAGGAGACCCGTAAGTGTGAAACTCTTTCAGGCGCTCTCTCTCCCCCCTGCTCCACCTCTAGGGAAGTAAGCGCTGAAATGAGCTTGTTTGAAAGCGTGTACGTTATGACGTCATAAGGGACAATAACCACTCCCCACAGAGCGATGGACCCGTCTACCGGCTCTCAAAGCCCGCCCTCTAAAAATCACCTAGCGCCCAGTGTTTTTCCCTCTTCGGCAACCCTCGTTAGCGGACATGGCTAAGCGACAGAAGCACTGTTCTGTTTGTGGCTGCATAAATGAACACGAAAACGTTTTTTTTACTTCCATCCACTGAACCCACGAGGACTGAGTGGATTAATTTTATTTTTGGAGGAAATGTACCCGGAAAACTTCCAAAGGTTTTGCATGTCTGTGGCCAGCATTTCAAAGAGGACTGTTTCCACAACATGGGGGCATGGAAAGCAGGCTTCGCCAACCGTTTGAAGCTGAAGCCAGGTTCAATACCAACTGTCCGTGACACAGCTGGAGAGGTAAGAGCTGGCAGTTATTTTATCGTTTCGGCCTTATTAGTCTGATAGCTTGAAAATATATTAACCTGTCAATCACCTCATGACGGGCGATGCGATGGGCGGAGCCAACAGCTGAGCTGCTCCACCAGGGTTCCGCCCACCATAAACGGCACATTTCTGAAGCTGCTAAAAAGAGGGAGGTGAAGAGAAGCCGCTGCACTCAAACTGAGGGTCGATTTGTCCATACCATGGTGGAAATATTTCATTTAGATATTAATGAATGGTCTCAGATTGGGAATAAAGTGTATAATATGGGACCTTTAAAAACTAAATAAGAAGGAGATGCTAAATTTACGCCTGGAAAAGATCCAGATAATGAAAATGATCTGATCAGGCAGAGGAAATGTTTTGTTCTGCTCCAGTATACTTAATACACACAAGGACACTTTCGGGTTGTAAAAGCTGGTTGTCTGTTGGAAAAAAAAATAGAACATTTTATCCATAAGTCTATTTGAAAAACTATAGTTTTTGAGTCTCAGCTGACTTGTATTTGCATTTATAAAATATTTTCATAAGAATTTAATTCTTTTCTTATGGACACCTTCATCACAATACTTTGATTTTATTGCGTTCTTTCTACTTAATTTGTGTGTTCTTTTAAACTTGTCAAACATGAACAATTTTTACCTTAAAGGAAATTAGATCTGTTAAATCCGAACGACACTTTGCTTGCAATGAAGAATGCTTTTGCTTATACACACACATACACACACTGAAGATTTACTTTTAGCATTGTCAAATCTTTGAGAGAAAAAACACTTGCGTCTTTCCTCAGACACATACATAATCTCTATAGGATAAATATTGACCCTATTTCCCTTTTTCTTCTTTTCCCCCTCCCTCCGTCTCTGTCGGAGACACCCTCTCCTGAAGCTCACAGGCTGCATACCTGACCCGACTCAGTTCTTCCGCCGGGATAAAAGTCAGCAGAGACCCACTGATATATATATATATATATATATACATATGTATATATATGTATATAAACTTTCTATCACCACCATGTCCTATGAACTGATACTGATGCCCATTCCTACCAGCTCCACCTGATGCTCTATATGATTCAAGAAACAAAGACAGAAGATACTCCAGCATTTACCACAAGAGTTCCTCTGTTTCTAGTTCCAAAGAGACTAAAACCAGATGTCTGATGGACATGTAAACATCTGTTTTTGGATGGTAGAACACCATCCTTCACAACGCTCCCGATCATGCGTTTATTCAGAGGACAAACCAGGACAAGAGCTCTTCGACCAGCTCCGAGGTGGCGTGGCCGCTGGACTTTGAGGGGCGAACAGAGAGGTGGGTGCTGGGGGCCCGAGGTTGGAAAACCATCCGGTTCTACTGACCAGAGAGAGAACATCCATGTGGTGAAAAAGGGTCATTGGCCATAAAAATCAAAAGGCGGTTGGCCATCTGACTGATCCACGGCAGAGCTGACTCAGGGATGGAAGCAGTCATGTGACCAGTTAAAACAATGATGGTGAGATCGTTCTGATTTCTTACCACAAATAATTAATGATTTCATTCAAAATCTTTATTGAAGTTAAGCAGATCTACATCTTTTATGGAAAGAAAGTGTTAAAGGGTAAACAGAAGAAAGCTTCCCTTCTAGACATTTCCCACACAATAGACTCTTTCACAGCTGGAACTAGAGACACCTTTACATGCACAAATACACGCACGCTCACTGCAACGAAGTACTTGCTTGCTACTGACATCACATAACATGACATGATGAGCTACTAACCCTGTTTTGTTTTGTTTTCATGATTAGAAAGAACAGAACATGTTTAGTGAGCTGGTGGCAACAGCCTTTCCTCAGTTATCCAACACTGATCGGCTCATTTATAAAGGAGAAAGAAAATGAGTAAAAAACGAGATGAAAATAATGTTTTATCTATTTGATCCCTTCAGACCATCCTAATTGTTACTCACTGACACATGAATTTATATTTTCTCCAGATTACCCGTCTAACTGTTGATCCAGGATCTGATAAGATGGTTTCTCTCTCATTCCTACAGCTGAAGTAGTGAGAGTGAGTGAAACCTTCCTGCCAGAGGTGGAAATGCCAACATACTGATCCTTATGTACATTTCTGTAATACCGAACAGCAGTTTCCCTGCTTGGTTCTCTGTGGTGATGCAAACTGCAAGTCCCCTGATTTCCTGAGAACTTTAAGTGTGTGCGTGATTTGCACCAAAACTGTTCATGTGTCTCTGGGTCCTGATTATTTAAATTTTTATCTTTCACAAATGGCTTAAGTTAAGGTTTTAGTACTCTTGGTACTGTATCTATAATCTATATTAAACAAGGATTGAATCTGAAACAGTTTTAAAGATACAAACTGAAGACATAATAGATTTATTTTTCAGTCAAGCTAACTAAGGATCTGAAATCTGTCTGAGAACAGATGAATCAATAAATAAATTGCTTAGAGGAATTCCTATGACCTAAAGAAAATGCTGATGTATAAATTAAATTACGTTAAAGGAGCTCCTCTATCTACTGTCATCAGATGTAACTGTATGCAAATTACTTTCAGTAAAATAAAGAAAACCTTAAAAAACTAAAACAACAAATGTTGAGGTAGGTAAAATTACGTTTAGGTCATTGTTAGCTCTGCATTAAAACAAGAAAATGCACTATAAAATGACCATTGAGATACCAGAAGAAAATTAAAAACTTGTTTCATCTTGGTCTGATATCCATGGATATTTTAAACTGATTCTCTTATGAAAATAACAATAATAATGAAAAATGGGATTTGTAAAAGACTGAAAGAGCTGCTCGAAAAAAAAAAAAAAAAAAAAAAAAAAATTGGCTGATGATGGACACATTATTCAAAGAAATTCCAATTGGGTTCGAGTCCATACCATCTTGGAGTTGAAAGCATTAATAATAAAAATCTCCAAAACAATTAGTGTTTTCCAAACAATTTTAAAATGAACTTTAAGGATCCTCACGAATGCAGGAAAATTGACCTGCTCTGATTTGGCCTTTCTGCGCAGAACTACTGACGTGACTTTGACAAAGTTTTCTGACTCTGACCTGAAGACAGACGACTGATGGACTGATATTGAATGAACTTTTCTTCCAGCAGGATTTTATCCAGGATTGCTTCCACAGAAGGCTGATTGCTGTTTATATCGCTGCTAATTCTGCAGCCATTAACAGTTACACACATTTATTGTCATAAAAAACAGGTTTGATAATCTGTTTACAGGAGGAGGAGACGTCTACTCTACATCTCTTTTTGTAAAATATGTGTATGTGCATTTTGAAATCACAAATGACTTTGACCCTTATGATATTTTGGGGTAGAACTTTTACAGGTGGAGAAAATTAAACCGTGTACACATGTGCTCATGCTAATGAGGATTGTTTCACAGGGGGAAGCCAGAACAGGCAACTCCAGGATTCAAGTATACAAGAATTTTAATGTTTTGTGTACAATTTTACTCTTACCTGGGATACTGTCACATATTAACAAAAATGGAAAGTATATCAGTTTTTTGATAAATTGACTATTCCACCATGCACCTCTGGTTCTGCAGGTATTGTGCGCTCTACTGATGGAAGACCTTGCCTTCTTTGTCAATTTTTTCCCCTAGTTTGCTAAGTTGTCACATGGGGTGGACCATGTGCCAAAAGGGGGGATGGTATCTTCTATAACATCTTGGGTTACAAAAGGCTTCACTGTGGTGGCTGAACAGTATTGCAAAAATGTTTGATCTGTGCAGGCTACAATACAGTCCGCCCTCTTGCCTGCCCTCCAGCTGGTCATACACCACCTAATCAGCATTTTTGATCACGTGATGATGGATTTCATTGAGTTAACATTTGCAGAAGATAAGAAATATTGTCTAGTCATGGTTGACATGTGACCAAAAATGGGTTGAAGCTTTTTCAGCAAAGCATGCTACAAGTTCAGTCGTGGCTAAGGCTCTGGTGACTGAGATCGTTCCAAGATGGGGATTCCAGTTAAGGTCTCATCTGACACTGGTTCATACTTTGTCAATGCAGCCCTGAAAGAGGTAAGTGGACTGTTGGGGTTCCAGCTTAAGACTCATTGTGCTTATCACCCACAGCAATCGAGCGTGAAAATACCGTTTTGTAAGGTAAGCTGGCTAAATGTTGTGAAGAAACAGGATTGTCCTTGTCAGGGCTTGATGTATGGATCCAAGGAAGGTGAAAACTGAGAATGATCAAAGAATACGTTATTGTGCAGAGGAAAAGCCAGGTTAGTTGGGAGTACGGCTGGAGCGGGCAGACTGGGATCTTCGCGGCACGGTCTGGTCCAGGTATGGGTTCTTGGGAAGAGAGAGAAGGTTTCGGGTTAGCTGGGTTAGCACAAGGTGGAGACGAGGTAGTGAAAGCGACTGGTTACCACGATGAGTAGTATAATCCAGCGATGACTGGAGGTCTGAGTGGCGTTTAAGAGCAGGTGAGACGATGAGTAGATGTCTTCCAGCTGCGCCGTCCTGATTGCGATGACAAAGGGTGTGCCAAATATGATCAACAGGAAACCAGGGGTGAGGATGAGCGTGGGCCATGACAGTCCTGGCCTAAAGCCTTCCCACTCGCACATGAGGATGAGGAAACGTGCCCAAAATGAACCTCAGCACATTTGAGATTCTGTTTGGCAGACCTCCTCACACTAGTCTGGATCCCCCAGGACTCTCCGTGTCCACCACATACTGTGAAGGTAACATGCTTGCTTATTGCTAAAATCTGTCCAAAGTTCTCTCACAGGTGCACAGTGTGGTTAAGGAAGGCCTGTCACGCCAGCATCAGATCTGCTTCACTCCTTGGTTCCGGGAGACTGGATCTTGGTCCGGGAGACGAGGAGAAAGCACTGGCGGTCTAAAAGGTGGCTAGGTCCCTTCCAGGTCCTGTTGGTCACTCATACAGCTGTGAAGGTCGCTGAAAGGTCCACTTGGATTCACGCATCCCACTGTAGGAGGTTTCAAGGTACACCAACCCCAGTTCCAGCTGACCTCTCAACCGCAGGGCAGAATAATCCCTGAGGTCAGTTCCGTGAGAGGTAGTTTACCCTCCACGTGGCAACATGAAGTGCACCCAGGTTGCCGTGAGGGGATGGTCGTGCGTCATCTTCTCTATCCCTGTCCCCTTCCTCCTCTGGTACCCGAATCCAACTGGTCCTCGGCCAACACAACGCACCCTAGCTTCGTCCCAACCCGCCAGATGACTGCAGGGGACAGAAGCACCCTCTTTGAGGAGGCACCGCCGAGATGACCACACCCTTCAGCATCATGACAACACTGATGATCTTTGGTGCTAACATGTCTGCTCATAAATTGACAAATGACAGCTGTTATGTTTGTGGACTGGTGCCACATGCCACACCCTCTCAATCAGTTTTCATTCCATATCCAGTCCCTCTGAATACCACTTTGTGGACTCTGATCATGGGTAATAGATTACACCCTAGGAACATTACCTGACTACACCAGCCCTCCCCCCTCCTGGAGGAGGTCCGCTGAATTTTCCAGCAATACAAACTCCACTTGTGTTTCATCCAAAACTGTTTTCCGCTTAAGAGATCGTATTTTTCTCCATCTCTCTGTTTTTAGCGAAACGGGACAGATGCACTATTCTTTTTAGGACACTCTAGTTTGTCAGCGTATTATTCCAGTCTCATGTATATCCTCACCTTGCCCCAAATGCTCTGACTCGTTCACCTTAAATCCTTGTGATTTATTCCCTGACTGCTCTCCCTCTAAGGAGTGTGGCTTAGGAATTGTTGTGTTTAACCTTACAGCACTTTTACCTTTTCCTGACCTTCCTATGTACAATAACTCTGTTCTTAACACCACTTGGTCTTACATCCCATCAGATACCGGCTTTGGCTGTCCTCATTATATGGTTTGGACATGTTACAGACACTCTTATATTTACCTTCCTGTCAATTGGTCTGGAACATGTTATCTGGCTTATCTGCTAACTTGTCTGTGATCCATGATGCCCTTAGTGATCTCTGGGACACTCTGCACAGCTGCAACAATGTAAATTTACCCTCTAAGGGGTGGAATTTCTGGGACTGGCTTACTAATGGTTCTTGTATTTTTCTTCTGTGTTCTGATTGTATTTTGCTGTGTCCTTCCTTTCATCAGGTGTGTGCTTGACAGACCGTTCACTTTCTATTTTCATCATTATGTTCCAGGAGATACTTCTCCACATGATGACGCTGGTGATTTGGAGTTCTTTGAGTAAATTTTCTCTTTATGTGTGATTAATATGTTGCATTTTAATCAAAGGGGTGGATTGTAATGGAAAATTTACACAGAACCCTTATATTCTGTAGACTACACTTTGCATTGTTAAAGCTTGGCTTATGTTTTACTTAGGGAGGAGAATGACTGTGTACCCAGATAAGGATTTAGTGAGCTCCCCTTCCCCCTTTTCTTTTCTTCCTTGTACCAGGCCATGAGGGGTTTACTACAATGACCTTCGACCTCGATGTTATCAGCTCAGGCTCTGGCTATATTAACCAGAGCACACATGTATCTCTTCAGACTCACTTAGCAGATCTTTCTGACTGTGTGACTCTCATTGCTGATCAGCTCTTAATTAAATACTTTGTTTGATTCTCACTTAGTGTGTGATCTTTGATAAATAAAATTCCACTACAAAGCTCCCTATTTAAAAATGCAATCTGTTGTGGTCCTCCTTTCCGCTCCAAGCTTTTACAACAGGTAACTGATAAATTGATCAGGTTTTGGGTTTAATTAATTTTAAGGTTGATTCACTTTCGATGTGCCAGAAAATGACTCCCTTCATTATACAAGCTTAAAAATCTGATCGATTAGGGGGAAAATGAAAGAAAAGAGCTGAAGTTTCTGTCTTTACACACATGGTCTTGTCAGTCAGGTTTCATAAACTGGTGTAAGTCATTTTTTTTAAAACAATGGGCTCATAAGTAACCCTCTCTTGGAAAAAGAAAAGCCCTCAAAGTTAATCTGTATTTGGAAGTTGAAGGGATGGTGGTGGTCAGTAACAGGACCTTCTCCAAGGAGATCCAGTTTCATCTTCCACCTGTACCAGTAATGTTTGTTTAGTTTTTCCCCTGCTTTGGGTTTACTTTTCACAATTTTTACTTATTTACTGCAGTTCTAAACTGCTCCATAGTTGTGTTTCACAAAATTTCCTGTTTAAGGTATGAAAATATGTGTATAAATATTCAAATTTACAAAGCTCAGTTTTAAAGATGCATTATGTAACTTTCTGACCTTAAAACTCTGCGTTCTGGACAGTTTGATTATACAGTGACATCTATTATGAGCATTTCTGGAGAAGTTGCTGCCCAGCAGCGTCCTGAGGTTCAACAAAGAAATGCAAGAAGACAGTATCAGAGGACGAGAGGAAAAGAGACAGAGATGAGACTAGGATGACCGAATGTCCCCTTTTATCCAGGCTCTTTTTAAGAGCTAAAAAAATGCATTCGGACAGATTTTCAAAATCGTTCAGGATTTTGCTCTGTTTCAATATGTTTACATCGGATTTGTGTTGCCCCACACACACTTATTTTATCCACTCTCTCAGACAACAAGCAACAGGAGAGGGAGGAGGAGGAGGGAGCTGCAGACACCAGAGTAACCAGTTACCTGACTCTCCATTCTCATATTGTCTCGGGTGGGCCATTCAAACTTTTCCTGGTGAGAGGTTTCAACTCCCTCACTTTCGCCACAGTTTTGATGAACGCCTTAAAAAGAAGAGGTGAAGACGAGGTTTATGTTTTTGACTGATGGCTTTGACAACTTGAGGAAGAAGCTGTTCAGGGCCAGTATCTAGTAAGGCTAAAAAAATACAGAAACATAAATTCACGGGTGAACTACAGAAAAATAAAAAAAAAAAGTCCCATTTTCATTTTGGTGGTGATGCATGGAAAGCTCAGTGCATGACATGCAAAGCAGAGAGCTGGAAGCTCACATCAGTTCCGCCCAAAGACAGAGTTATCTTCTTTTTTGTATGTGTTTATGTGTATATTCATTATGTTGTTGCTTTATAAATTGACAAACACCGAACAGAAAGCAGACATTTAGCCCTTCACTTTATTTAATCATTGGCCAAAAATACAGATAGGCAGATAACTTGTATTATCTGTATATATGTAGCTAATTTTGAGGTAACAGCAACCCTGAGTTTATTGTTCTCCTATGATTATACACCTATAAATGCATAGGTATGAATATATTATTGCATTTCTACCCTCAGACATTTTAAAATGTTACACAGTAGAAGTCTAACTACTGCAGTGTTGCCAGAGATGAAAAAATCCTCCCACAACTATATCCCTGCTTGTTAGTAATCATTGTTTCTCACCACTGACAGCAGCCTATTTTAAATGTGGATGTTTTTCAGCTTTAAAACACGAAAAGTGCAGTTGAAAGCAAATGACAATAATGTGCCACTTTTATGCAGCCTCCACACATGAATGCTGGAATTTTGGTGTGTGACAGAGTGCTTTCAGCTTTCTGAACAGCATCTAAAACTCATGTCTGACTTTTGACAACATTTTCTTTAAACTGACTGATTAATTCCTAATAATTCCACAAATTTCATCAAATGACTGGGCGTGATATGCACTGACTGGCCTTCTGGGTGCTGGTGAGAAAGTAAAGATTTACTTTCTTCCATTAATTTTAGTTTAACATGTGGAATTAGCTAATATAACTTATTATTTCATGGTTTACAGCAATTAGCCTCCATTTAACCACTGTAGTGATAGATATTACAACTAAAGTATATCAGTTAAGTGAGTTGAGAGTTCATTATGATTTCAACTCATAACAGTTAGTCTGGGAAAAACTGCTGTTGAAGAAACTCTTTCAAGTGCTGTTGGAAAAACTATTAAATGCTGTGATGAAACTTGCTGTTATGAGGATGCACCTGGGTAATACGAAATATGAATTTTCCTCAGGAGCTCATTAGGGTTTCCTTCCTTGGGAATCATCAGTTAGTGGCAAATTGGCTTAAAGATGACATCTTGGCTTCTATGAGGTCAACATGCACACTTTAACATCAACTGTGTGACTGATGAGCAGATTGGTGAATATCAGTCTTGGAAAAACTATCTTCTTTAATCCTAGGAGATGAATCTGACTGAGAGGGTTCAGGATGAGCTGGGGAGCAGACTAAAGAAGAATAAGCTCCCCCCCCAAAGAGCTGAGCTCCATGATGACTGAGCGAGAAGCTTGTGGTGACTACATCAAGAAGCTGGTGGACAGACGTACTTTCTGCTTATTACAGTAATCTTTTAAGCAACAGCCTTTCAAGTTTGGTAGAGTCTTTAATTCACGGTTATCTCTACCTTTCAGAATATTCAAATATAATATTGTAAATCAAGTTAATTAGGAAGGATAGATGAACTCTTGACTGATAGATACAGCATAAGCTCCAAAAACTTTGCATATTTCTTTGTAAACTGCAAATAAAAACAGAATAATTGGCCAATAATTTGTTAGGAATAAAGGCAAAAGGAAAATGAGACATTTTGTTATTTAATAAAGAATATTGATTGTTACGTCCCACGTCTAGGGAAAGAAGGGCGCAACACACGGGTGGACTTCACAGATTTATTGTCATGAACGAAGCCAAAACAAAAACAATAGGTAACACATCCCAAACGGTGTTGGGGTTAGCAGAACTGCTGAAAATAACAAACAAAATGTAAAAAAAGGAAGCCCTCCACACAACAAAAAGAATGGGCTTAAATCAGTCTTAATTGCCTTACGCAGGTAACATAAACAAAAGAAAACGCAGCAGTTCCAATAAACTAAAGAAAGTGGGTAATCTAAACCCAAATATACTTTGTCCTATTCTAGCCCAACACTGTATAATAACACAAAAATATACAACTCCAGTACAAGTAAGGGGGAAACTTAAAGAGCAGCCTCTAAGGCTGAGCACCAAAAAAAAATAAAAAAATAAATAAATAAAAAGCACTAGTCACAAAGCACACAGTCAGGACCAAAACCTGCCCAAAATCACACTCTAATCATTACTACAATTATCATGATTACACCACCAAAAACCACACAATCCCAAACACTAAACCATCTTTAAACCACAAAACAGCGGGGAAGAAACTGTTCGTGCCCAACAGCGTCTCCACTGAACTGATTTTCCTTGGCAGTCTTTTATGTCCAGGTGGTGGGCAGGGTGCTGCGTGATTGGTCGAGGCTTGACCAATCCAAGGGGAGGAGACGGAGGTGTGTCAGGCTTAGCCACTCAGAAGCTTGGTGTTTGCATGCCAGAGGAGCCACAGGTGACAGCAATAAGTGGCGTCCGTAACATTGATACTTAATTGTGATAAAAAAAACCTGTTAACATGAAGACTAGAGGTGTGTTTTACAGATTTGAATGATTACATGAATAATAATAATACAATATAAATATTACAATAGTTCACCCACTCACACTTGGTGATGGTAAGCTACATGTGTAGCTAGAGCTACCAGACTGACGGAAACCAGAGGCGGCCAGCTCAGGCAAACAGCCTCTTCGACCACCATCGAAACATTCATGGACCAGCGATGCTGACACTGGAGGTGAAGTGGGTTAGTGAGGGGATCAGGACTAAAATTAAATGAATGAATGAAAAGAATACTAAAAATATAGTTTGAATGAGTGGGGTAGTGGATGGATGCTCCAACACTACAAGCTCCACAGGACCCTCTGACTATATTCAGGAGCAGAAAAAAGCAATTTACTAATTTACAGATAACTGTAGCACAGGATTTCATGTTTAATGCTAAATCATTAAAGACTGATTATTTTCACTTAATACCCACATCAGTCATATTTAATGTAGTTCCTTAAAATAAAGTGACTTAGGCAGAAGCATTCTCTTTCTTTCAGCTCTATCAGTCCACAAAATGTGCGTCAGCATCTCTACAAGCTCAGGCTCATTTGACAGAGAATCTCATGGGAACTGGTTGCAAGCTTGCCAGAAGCGAAGTATCAGAAGTCGCAGTAGCTGGCATGACTTCTGGACAGGCACTGACCTGGAGCTGCAGGAAAATACTGGACAGGAAGCTTATGAAAGCAGCTGAGCTATGATGCAAAAACCAGGCTTTAATAGATATTTGAGTCCAGAAACCATAGTCAGTTGCCCAGACTCATGAGATGATAAATCACACAGTTTATTATCTGTTGTAATGTAAATAATAAGAAAAACAGGGTTTATTTTTCAAAGAACCTTGCTGGATTTGTTGCTTTGTAAAGTTATAGAAAATCTGATTTTAAGTAGAAACTTCAGACTAAAGACAAATGACAATGTTAGCCATTTTTCTGGGTTTGGTTAGCACTTCATTTCCCAGAAGTCTGTGAGCAAAAGTCACATGATTGAACAGAAAAAAACAAGACACATTGCTGATGTATCATGTTGTCATATATTTGCTGACACTATTGAAAGATATAAATGCATGATAGTATATTACTTTAACACAAACAATAAAATGATTCATCAACATTGTGGTCTGTTTCCTTAGTATGTTTCCTTAGATTGCTTGTTTCAGGTCTGGTATGTAGAGCATTTTGCTGTTGGTTAATATTTTAAAGTTTTTTTTTTTTTTAATGTTATTTCAATCCCCACTTACAGTGGCTTGCAAAAGTATTCATACTCCTTGAACGTTTCCACATCTTGTCACGTTACGACCACAACCATAAATATATTTCATTGGAATTTTATGTGAAAGACCAACGCGACATGACACACAATTGTGAAGTACAGATAATATTACACAGGATTTTACATTTTTTAAATAAATAAATAATTGAAAAGTGCGGTGTGCAAAACTATTCAGCCCCACTGAGCCAATACCTTGTGGAATCGCTGTTTGCCATAATTACAGCTGCAAGTGTTTTGGAGTATGTTTCTACCAACTTTGCACATCTAGAGACTGAAATTTTTGTCCTTTATTCTTTGCACAACAGCTCAATCTCCATCAGATTAGATGGAGAACACTTGTGAACAGCAGTTATCAGATCTTGTCCCAGATTCCCAACTGGTTTGAGGATTAGACTTTGACTGGACCTTTCTCACACATGAATGCTTTGTTTCCAACCATTCCATTGTAGCGTTGGCATAATGTTAAGGATCAATGTCCTGCTGGAAGCTGAACCTTCACACCAGTCTCAAGTCTTTTACAGACTCCAACAGGTTTTCTTCCTGGATTGCCCTGTGTTTGGCTCCATCCATTCTTCCACCAAGTCTAACCATCTTCCCTGTTAAGTTAGTTAGGTTAAGTCAGTGTGAGACTCAAAATATATTTTATTGTTAAGAACCACACCCAAATATTTATAACTTGCCACTCTTCCATACAGGACAGATTTGTTCAGTGCACAACTAATAGTTGTCCGGTAGACAGATTCCCTCCCATGAGCTGTGGATCTCTGCAGTTCGTCCAGAGTCACCATGGGCCCCTTGGCTGCATCCATGATCAGTGCTCTCCTTGTTCGGCCTGTAAGTTTAGGTGGACAGCCGTGTCCTGGTAGAGTTGCAGTTGTGTCATTTTCTTTCCATTTCCAGATGATGGATTGAACAGTGCTCCACGAGATGTTCAAAGCTTAGGAAATCTTTTTAAAGCCTAAACCTGCTTTAACCTTCTCCACAGCTGTATCCCTGACCCGTCTGGTGTGTTCCTTGGACTTCATAATGCTGTTTGCTTGCTACTATTCTCTCTTACAAACCTCTGAGGGCATCACAGAACAGTTTTATTTTTACTGAAATTAGATTTCACACAGGTGGACTCTATTTAGTCATTAGCCCAACATTCGATCATTAAGCAATCAGAAATGTCTGGAGACAATTGGTTGCACTCAGAGTACACGGGGGTTGAATACCTTGCACACCATGTTTTTTTTTTTAATTAAAAAAAAATAATTTTACGTATAATATTCTTCGTACGTCACAGTTTTGTGCCACTTTGTGTTGGTCTTTCACATAAAATTCTAATGAAATATATTTATATTTGTGGTCGTAACTTGACAAAATGTGGAAATGTTCAAGGAGTTTGAATACTTTTGCAAGGCACTGTAAGTTACCAAAAATTATTCAGATATTAGAATAAATAAATAAATAAATAAATTAATAAACAAACAATTAAATAAATAAAAAATGAGTTTGCAGACTGAAGAGTAGTTGTATACACTGTGACCAAGAATACTTGCATGCATAGTGCTGATGTACAGTGCATCCGGAAAGTATTCACAGCGCTTCACTTTTTCCACATTTTATTATATTACAGCTTCATTCCAAATTATATTAAATTAAGCTCTTACCTCAAAATTCTACACACAATACCTCATTATGACAAGTCGAAAAAAGTTTTTTTTGAGATTTTTTGAATTTATTAAAAATGGAAAATGAAGAAATCACATTTATATAAGTATTCACAACCTTTGCCATGGAGCTCAAAATTGAGCTTAGGTGCATCCTGTTCCCACTGATAAGCCTTGAGATGTTTCTACAGCTTAATTGGAGTCCACCAGTGGTAAATTCAGTTGATTGGACATGATTTGGAAAGGCACACACCTGTCTATATAAGGTCCCACAGTTGACCATGCATGTCAGAGCACAAACACCAAGCATGAAGTCGAAAGAATTGTCTGTAGACCTCCAAGACAGGATTGTCTTGAGGCACAAATCTGGGGAAGGATACAGAAAAATTTCTGCTGCTTTGAAGGTCCCAATGAGCACAGTGGCCTCCATCATTCATAAATGGAAGACGTTTGGAACCACCAGGACTCTTCCTAGAGCTGGCCGGCCATCTACACTGAGCAATCGGGGGAGAAGGGCCTTAGTCAGGAAGGTGACCAAGAACCCGATGGTCACTCTGGCAGAGCTCCAGCGTTCCTCTGTGGAGAGAGATGAACCTTCCAGAAGGACCACCATCTCTGCAGCAATCCACCAATCAGGACTGTATGGTAGAGTGGCAAGACGAAAGCCACTCCTTAGTAAAAGGCACATGGCAGCCCGTCTTGAGTTTGCCAAAAGGCACCTGAATGACTCTCAGACCATGAGAAACAAAATTCTCTGGTCTGATGAGACAAAGCTTGAACTCTTTGGTGTGAATGCCAGGTGTCATGTTTGGAGGAAACCAGACACCGCTCATCACCAGGCCAATACCATCCCTACAGTGAAGCATGGTGGTGGCAGCATCATGCTATAGGGATGGTTTTCAGCAGCAGGAAATGGCAGACTAGTCAGGATAGAAGGAAAGATGACTGCAGAAATATACAGAGACATCCTGGATGAAAACCTGTTCCAGAGCGCTCGAGATCTCTGACTGGGGCGACGATTTATTTTTCAGCAGGACAATGACCCAAAGCACACAGCCAAGATCTCAAAGGAGTGGCTTCAGAACCACTCTGTGAATGTCCTGGAGTGGCCCAGCCAGAGTCCAGACTTGAATCCAATTGAACATCTCTGGAGAGATCTGAAAATGGCTGTGCATAGACGTCTCCCATCCAACCTGATGGAGCTTGAGAAGTACTGCAAAGAAGAATGGGCGAAACTGCCTAAAGATAGGTGTGCTAAGCTTGTAGCATCATATCCAAAAAGACTTGAGGCTGTAATTGCTGCCAAAGGTGGATCAACAAAGTATTAAGCAAAGGCTGTGAATACTTATGTAAATGTGATTTCTTCGTTTTCCATTTTTTATAAATTCAGAAATTAAAAAAAAAACTTTTTTTACCTTGTCATAATGAGGTATTGTGTGTAGAATTTTGAGGTAAGAGCTTAATTTAATATAATTTGGAATGAAGCTGTAACATAATAAAATGTGGAAAAAGTGAAGCGCTGTGAATACTTTCAGGATGCACTGTATTATCCTCCTACAGTACTTTCTGGTTATATATATAAATGAAAACTGAAGTCCTGGCATTTTTATTTTGCATGGATCAGTGTATAACATTGCAACATATTTACATTTGCTTCTGGCAGCAATACTAACATCATGCCATGGGGGTGTTGGAAGGGAAGTGTGTACAACTCAGAAACTCAGGAGCTGCATTATTCATGACAATGGTTGTCTTACAATACTTAACACTCCATGAAAAAAACAATCTTGACTCAGACTATACTGGGACATTCTTGAAAAAACAGCCCATGTGTCCATGGCGCTGCACTGTAAAATGAATTAAAACAAATAGAAATGAACAGAAGCTCAAATAATCATGACTTTGTAGCCGTCTGGGTTCTAAAATAAAAGTGCTCTTTTTCTCATTCAGTTTCAGGTTAACCTGCACACAACAAATAGTTAATGGACTGCCATTGTACTAAAACAATTTGATGAATCCAGTTTCTTTCAGGCACAATCAAATAAAAATGCCATTTTACCAGTGATTTCATCAGACCTGTAAACTCCTTTAGATGTTGCTTGAACAGCTGTTTTAAGCTGATTGATCCATGTGCAGGTGTATTTAACTAATTCTTAGTGTTTTATTGGAGCTGATGTTTCTGGTAGCAGTATCATCTGCTGGATGGGCTCTGCTTGGCTTTTGTCTGGTTATTTAGCAACTATCCAGCGTGCATCTGGAACCATGAGCACATTTCTACTCTAGCATGCTCACTCCAACTTAATATGCTCACTGACACTTCTAATATCCGTCATGTTATTATTTGTGGAATGTATTGGCCATGAAGGCAATTACCCCCTTAAAGTCAATTTGTGGTGCATCTATCTTCCCCCACCTAATGACAAATGCTCACATATGATTAGTTTGTAAGTTTTCTTTTTGTATCATGAGTATTACATATTAGAATCATTAGAAAGTATGAAGATTAAAAGACTTAATTAGCATCCCTAGACTTCTCATAAATTTGCTGTGTACTTGAGGTTTATTGGGCTTTCAGCTACGAGTTGCTAGGTAGTGTAAATCCCATTAAGGTCTTCCTTAATTGGTACAGACTCCAATTTTCCACATCACTCAGACACCAAGAGATTTTGTTTTTCTTTTGCAATGTTTTGTGTACATGAATGAAAATGAGACTGATCTGCAAATTACTAAAGAGATCTCAGAGCTGGTTTAGCAAAGATTAAGACTTTAATGCGGTGCAATCACTGATCTGCTGTATGTTTCCAGGGCAACAACTTGCCAACTAACTGTAATGGCATTACACATACACATTAGCATGAAACAACTACCCAAAAGCAAGATTAATTTTTTTAATGTAAAAAATGAGTGTAAGTCTAATTGCTAGGATGGAGAAGTGTTAGTAGAAGCATCACTGGTCAGAAAACAGTCAGAGTTTCTGTTTTTACAAACTGGCCATGAATATTTGGGCTACAATCAGTTGGATTGAATTGGACGGTATCTTTAAAAGCATCTTGAGATGACTGGTATGAATTTGTGCCACACAGACAAAAACTTAATTGAAGTGAATGGAATTGAGTTTAATTAAACTGAACTGAAATGCAAAACAAAGAGCAAAAAGTCTTTACTATACTTATAGAAGAGAGAGGAAAGCCAAGGACAACGTAAAGAAAGAGGCCAAGGCCGCACTGACTCAGCTGTGCTCTGGTTCCTGATGTCTGACATTGTGTCCACTGGCCATCTTACAAGCAGCAATGTATTTAGTGGAGATAAAGCAGTGTGAAGATGTTCTTACCGGAGTGTACTTTCTCGTCTGTTCTGTAATCTGTGTAAAAGGTCAATCTTTTTCTAGTTTTCTTGAGATGGAGTGCTGTGAGAGTTGCCTGGGAGATTCTTTTTCACTGGAATGAAATATTTCTGTTTGAGTGTGTGTGTGTGTGTGTGTGTGTGTATTTTATTTTATTTATTTATTTATTTTTAATTATTTGTCTCATATATGATGTTTTCTTCCTTTTTTTTTTTTAGATATCACCGATGCTGTGTTTCCTATTCATACTTTTTGTGTCTGTTATGCTGAAGCCTTCTATGCTCAAGATGTAGTGGATCCTGCAAAGTCTCTCCTCACAGCAAGTATGCCATTTTCCTGCGCCTATATTTTATTTCTTTCTTCTTTTTCTGGATGGAAACTAATCCTGCCATATGCAAAGTTAGCGTGCTCAGTCCACACGGTCGCAAAATCTGAGTTGCATGCAGCCTGCTTCAAAGGAACCTAATGGACCCTCACAAATTAGTCACAATGATGAAATGAGCTCCATCCATGAACAGACTGTAAATTCTTCTCACCACCCGTTTTCCTTTGACTAAGTCGTTTAGTTTTATCTTTTATATCTTTTAGTTTCTTTTAAACATTGTGCTAATTTCTACAATATAGTTAATGTTTTTTATGTATGTATTTAAGTATTTGTTTGTCTATTTTTAATGGAAAACTCTTACCCTAACCAGAATTCACTGCAAACCACTTCAAGTACTTAATAGCCAGATATCTCTTATATAACTATCTTAGTCTTAAGCTGTGACTCAATTGTATCTTTAAATCAGACGTTTCAAATGATGCCATTACTGTCACTTTGTAAATGTAATGAATGTTATTATATTTTATATTTATTTTTCTAAGATCTGGAATTAAATGATAAGCAACAAGTAAATTATTTGATTGAATGATAAAACTAAATTAATGAGGTAAAATTTCACAGTGTGCAAAACGCTAAAAGATAAGTAATTTTTTTTCTTTTTCATGAAGGTTACCAGTGAAAACAAATCATTTGCAAATCAAAGACATCTTGTGTGGCGCTGATCTCTTAAATCTGTCAGTTTCAGCTCCACAGAAAAACACTCTTTGTGGCTGTAAGCTCATGAAAGGGATGGTTGGAAATATTTCTGAAATAACCCTGAAAACTCCAGAGTGCAATTGGCAGATATGTGTGATTTTGATGTTGTTGAAAAGAGAACCAAATATCTCTAAATGCTTTAATAATTAACACGTCAAAGCAATGATCATGTGCGATGTAATGAGCGTTCAGCAATGTGGTTGTATAAAATCTGAATTTTGTAGCAACTCTCTACTGCATCAAATGCCTGAGTCTCCTCTTATGTCAAATCCAGCTAAATTTAGCTTAACATGTTTTAAAGAAAATTTTAAGTTGAGCAGCATGTGATGCAACGGTAAGCACTGCTGCCTCCCTGCAAGACGGTTCTGGGCTAAAACCCCAGCAGGGGGCTTTTCTGTGCAGCGTTTTGCATGGTCTCCCTGTGCCTGTGTGGGTTTTCTCCAAGTGCCCCACTTACCCCCCGCCGTACACAGACGTATGTCAGGGTGAGTGTAAGCATGGTTGTCTGTCTTTCTATGTGTAAGCACTGTGACAGACTGGGGACCTCATCAGCCCTGAGGCTCTGAACAGGATTAAATGGAAAAAGAAAGTGAATGCATGGATCATAGACGGATAGCTGGATTGATGGGTGGATAGAAAAATCCAATTGACACCTTTAAGCATCTTTTTTTGACAAAGAAGTGAGAAACCTTTCTGTCCTTCTTTGTAATCAGTTGCAACCTGATGCTTCAATCTAAAAATAAAACCATTCAGACCACATGCAGACCAAAAATCTGATCATTACCTAATTTCTGTTCAAGTAATCCTGTAGACAGCATAGTTTGATAAGCTATGTGATGGCAGTTATCTAATTATGATAAATTTGTCCCGATGATTGGGACAAAAAAAGAAAAAAAAGCTTACTAGGATGAAGTGGTGGGTGCCATCAAGTAGCCGGGCTTCTGGTGAGAGGTCGCTAATTCAAATCTCACCCTTCACAACCTTTTCCATGGTACGTATGCTTTTCTTTTACTTCAGTGGTGAATTGCCTTACTACTTCGCTACCACCCACTAATGACTACACTTCAGAGTTAAAAGTACATGATTAAGCTCAGCATTTATTTATATAGTTAAGCTTAGAAAAATATACTTTGCCACAGACTACAACGTTTTAGTCATGGCCTCAATCACTTGACATTACCCAGCACAAAACAGTTTCCTAAAAACAATACAGTCTGGATTGCAAAATTACTATATATTGAACATTATTAGTAGAATAGAATAGAATAGAAATACTTTATTAATCCCTTTGGAGAGTCCTCAGGGTGCAACACCACATCAATCTACAGTGACATGGTTTTACATTATAAATAGGAGTGAGGTTTATACAGGGACTCTCCTACTCCGGTCCTTTCCTTGCTCCAACACACCTGATTCAAAAGAAACGATTCTCCCAAACTACTTGTCAAGTTCGGTTAAGCTTGTTAATAGCCACGTTTACATGAAAGTTTTAATTCCCCTTTAATTCAGAAAAAAAAGAATCTTTTTAAAAAGATTTAAAATAACCTTGTAGACCTTTCCGAATTTAACTTAAATCTGAAATAAGTGGCATGTTTATTCTGATTTGAAATCTGATTTCTCGATTGTGTATTCTATACACTGTATAGTATACACGATTGAGGATCGTGCATACAATAACTGATGAGTACAGAACAACCTGAATTAGTTTAAAAGTGTAAATGAATGTATACACACTGTTCAATCTTCTCTCAACCCCCAGATCTAAAGCGGAATTAAATAAAGGTGATTAAACATGTTTGCCATGTAAACCTACTATTTCCATTTAAACACGAAGGAGAATACTGTAATTCTGAAAAATTAATTCCGAATTAAAAAACATCATGTAATTGTTGGTAATGACCCATTAATTTGAGTCAGGTGCGTTGCAGCAGGAAAACATCTGAATCCTGCAGGACATTGGTCTTTGAGGATCGGAGTTGGAGATCCTTGGATTACAGTACACCCTGCTTTAATATCTACAAATAGAATTGTATTCGCTCATTTTCCTTTTACATTATGTGAACATTTTAGAGCTCAGTATATAGAATATGGCACAGTATATTTTTCTTGGAGCAGATTGTTTTTCATTTATATCTCTGACCAAACTCAAGAATAAAATGAAATGGTGATATTTTAGTTTCTTTTTGTGATTTGATGTAAGTGAAAGTGATTATGTCAAATCACCATTTGATATTGTCTCATACTGATCACTGGCTCCTGAATTTAATCAGGCAGAATTTGTGATATTAGCAAACATGGAATCATTATCTGTTGAAATGATATAATTTTGTTTAATATTTTACAGTTATTGTCGAGGCTGGGGTTTAATAAGTGGTATGTCTTCATACAGTTCAGGAGCAGTGTATCCTGTGGGAGAAAAATCATTGCTTTTGGTGTAGTTCTCAGACTTTATATGCATAAAAAGCTATATAAAAAGGCTTTACAATACACTGAGGGAAAAGAAAGCCCTCCACAAGCAAATTAAGCCCTCTTTAAGTTCTAGAGAAGACAGACTGGAAATGAACAACTTTACATCACCTCCACTCCTCGCCAATCATTATGGGTTTGTCAGTGACTACAATCTTGGAACTAGCTTGCTCATTAGGACATATTGTGTAAATAAGAAGCTTGTACTTCATCCAACAATTCCCACGATGCTGTGCCAAGCAGCTCTGGTGGCCTGGGAATAGAAAAGAAGTCTCTCAGAAAAGTGCACAGCTTGTAGAGATCAAATGTTCTGACACACCTCTTCACTACATGTTTGTTATTAGTTTGTCTTGAGAAATGCTGTCGTCGCTCAGTGGATTTTGCAAGCATTTGAAAAATGTTTGCATTGCTGGTCAGTCTCATGTCACCAAGAATTAATTCAAGGATGCCTTGTGCAGCGATTGTTCCACATAGAAAATGAATGGGAGCGTTGTATCGTATTCAGTGAGTCTTCACCCTGAGGCTGACATATGCTTTGCTGAATCTTTTGTGTTATCGCTGGCACTAGTTCAAATGACAAATGTCGGTGGTAGGAGATTATGTCAGCTCTACTAAATACAGTCTTCTATTTTCATGCATACATACACAATATTTTCTGGGATGTAAATGTTTTGCTTCGTGCAAATAAAATGCAGATGCCAACTGGAAAAAGCAACCCATCACCAGCTGGACTGCTAAAACTCACTATATCACACACTGTAGTACTTTTCCATGAATATTTTCCAGTGGGGCTTTATGAAGGCCGACGTTGAGATCTTATGTAACACCCCTCCTTCCCTCCTTTCTATTCTCTCAAACCATATCTTTCATTCACTGATTGTCAACGGCCATTCAGAACAGAAATAACGTGCTTAAGGATCTTAGCCAGAGGAGGAGAGAGATAGAAAAGCTAAATAACAATGCATTCATTTATGGCCATTAGCATTCAAGCTATTGTTCAGACACAAAGCCCTTGTCCTACTCATACCTGGACTCCCGCCACAAACAGGCTCATAGATTTACAATTCACTCTGTGCTTTGTGTCCAGTGTGTTATTCTGAGGGCACTGGCACCTAAATGCCACTCGGAAAAGGAAAGCAAAGGAGAGGGATGGAGACGTGCACTAGAAGGGGTGGTGGTTGGGTGTGGGGGGGGGGTGACAGTGCCTGAGGGAACAAACATCCCCACCTGTCTGGATCTCTGACAGCAAGGAGAAGACAGGTGGAGAAAGGAAGAGGATGAGCAGAGCTTTGTATATATATAATATAATATATATATATATATATATATATATATATATATATATGTGTGTGTGTGTGTGTGTGTGTGTGTGTGTGTGTGTGTGTGTGTGTTTGTGTTGCTTTTTGTGTTTTGGGCACATATAGCTGAAGCATCTTTTCAGTTGAGAGAAGGGCAACTGTCTGTCTTTGCTCAGCTTAGACTATAGCACGCGACAGCTGTCCGTGTCTGTCTGAGTGGCGTGTTATTAGACACTATACCTAGCCAGTGCTCACTGCAGATCTGGAATACCAACATGCATCTGTCCGGCCGTCTGCTATCCTCACACTGTCTGTCACTCTGCCTACCTGTCCTCCAGCTGCATGTTTTTATAGCAGTGTGCACACTTTGTCTATCTGTTCACCTGCTTGTCTATCGAAAGCATCCAGCTTCCTTGTCGCTCCACATATCATCACTGACTCTGTTTACTCAGTGTGCTTCCCACATGTTTTGTATCTTTGTTCCCTGGGGATCTTATATACTAATCGATGACTGAGGGATATACTGGGATCAGAGGTCCATAGTTGCCTCAGGGAGCATACCAAACTCTGCACCCTCCTACGTAGTACATGGTAGTGGCCTTCAAAACTCACACATGCTGTCAGCTTGTACAACTAGCAAATAAACCTCACATACAGTCACCGGCATGTGCTATAATGAAGTGTGTGGAAGCTTGTAAAATGTGGAGGGCAGAGTATCAAGCGACTTTGTGTAAATGTCAGTGTATGTGGTGTTTTGTTTGATTTTGAAAGTTGGCTTAGGTCAATATACACTAGAGACATTTTATAGTCTCACTGTTGCTCAAAATTGTATATTTCAAACAAAACAAACAAACCCCCCCCTAAAAACCAACATATCTTTGGTTTTATAACAAAGGTCTGGGTCTATAAATATGCTAATCTGTCCCAGGCCACGTCTCCGTCCACCAGCAGATGGCCCTAGCCTGCCTACACTTATGACATGCAGTGGCCAGTTCTAGTTCTGAGGTAATCAGCTGAATATTTGAACCAAAGAGTGTTTCTCATGAAGCCGGGGTCTGCTTGGAGTCCTGTCAGTGTCATGGTCATACCCTGGCAGCTCAGCCAGCTGTTGGCCTGAGCTTTGTGAGGGTGTTTTTTTTTTAACAAAAGTGTGCTTAAAAAATAGTTTTTTGATTCTGATATTATATTTTGTTATGATCTTCTGCTTTTCTTTGGTTGGTCTTTAGTTTCAGATTTAGTTGTTTTCTCTGTCAAGCCTTTGTGTTTACTTCAGTCAAATTAAATTTATTTATAAAGCACTTTTCATACAAAAAGTAGCACAAAGTGTTTTACATAAAACCCACAAATATCAATTTTAAAAACACACCTGATCACCTGTTCATAACCGTCTTCCCTCCCCTCCCCTCCACTTCTTTATTGGCTTTACTTCTTTTTTAGCTCTGTATGATCTTTGTATATTCACACTATTGCATACAGCTAGAAGGTTCCTGGTTTAAATCTCTGATGTGGGTCTTTCTCTGTAGATATCGCTCTTCCTGTTAGGTAAGTTGACCATTGAATGATTAATTTATAACCATAATAATAATTCTAATTTGGTTGTCGGTGCCTCACTAAAAGTTTGTCATCTTTTACATTGGGGTTCAATGCCTTTGGTGTGAGCTGCAGGCGTGCTGCAAGCATTAGCTGTTGCTGCTGCAGGGGACATTATTTAGACTGTGAAACACTGCACACTCTTCAGCCTTTGGAGAAAACATTTTTTGACCAGGTATTTGCCAGGGCCAGCTTTGCATTTTTTAATAACAGTTTTATAGTTGGTGTTTATATTAAGTCCTGAAGTGAATCCTCAGCAAAGACCAATTTAAAATCTTTGTTATTCTGGCTGTGTTGGACTTAAAAAAAAACCAAAAAAACCTGAATGGAATACACAGTCTAGCTCACTCTGTTGCTTTTAAAAAAAAACTTTATCTCCCAGACGGGCTTATTTTGTTGACCCTTTTGTTGATTATCTATTGCCAGACTATTTTTTTAGAGATCTTACTCACACTGGTCTGGAGGCTCTGCTGCTCAAGTGATTTCTCCTTGTACATTGGTCATTTTTCAACAACTGATATGATGATTATCCATGACAAGGAAAGAGTTGTTCACCAGTGCGATCAACTGTTTAGTCTCTGCAAAACCAAATTAATGAGTGAGGGTGAACAGCAGGATCAAGGCAGAAACAAAAGCAGAGGAAATTTCAACTAGTTCTTTCAAACCATGATGGGAAATGTAAGGTTAACGCAGACACAGAAAGAATACAGAGAGTGCAGTTTTATGTGTTTCATTGCTGCAGGAACTTATCCTGGATTCCCACTCTGCTTTAAGACGAGCAGATTGAGACACCAAAAAGAGTGGAAAAAGTAAAGGTGGAGGTATCGCAGTGCTTGTCAGCAACATACAGTGTCATCCTGGTCATGTCACTGGAAAAGAGAGGATCTGTACCCAGGCCATCAAACTGTTAGCTGTGAGTTTACATGTGTTATTCTATTAATGGTTTATATTTTACCTGGTACCAACATGAACGCAGCCTGTGATGTCATCAGCTCAGTCGCTGCTAGGCTGAAACCCAAAATCCAAATATATTCATGGCAATCTAGAGATTTCAACATCTTTGCAACATTTCTATCATTGCAATAGTTTATCAGCTGCTCCACCAGAGAAAAGATGTTGGATTTATTTTATGCAAATATCAGAAATGCATACAGCTCCTCTGCCCTGCCTTCTGTAGGAAGATCAGACCATAATCTGGTTCTCCTCACCTCAACCCATACACCAATCATCAAGCAACAACCAGTGCTCAAACAGACTATTAAAACCTGGTCTAATGATAATGGGGATACTCTGTAAAGGTGCTTTGAAGCCACAGACTGAATTATCCTCTGTGAGCCACATGGAGATGACAACAATGCCATCCATGACTGAGCGTAGGACAAATAATATTAACTTCTGTCTGAAAAGCACCATCCCCACAAGAATAGTAAGATGCTTTCCCCCTAACAAGCCCTGGATCACCAGTGACCTGAAAAAGTTGCTAAACACAAAAAAGTAAGCCTTCAGGGAGGGAGGGAGACAGTTATTGAAGAAAACACAAAATCAGCTCGAACAAAAGATTAAAGAGTGCAGGGGGTCGGGTTTGAAGACACCATCATCTACCTGCTTCGGTGAGTCCACTCTCATCAGGACAAATCAGGCAGTGTGATGAATATCATGTTCTTTGATTTTTAATATGCTTATGACATAAATCAGCCTGCAGTATAATGTGAAAATCTCCAGAAAATACAGGTGGATGCCTCCATAACCACCTGCACCAGACAGACCACAGTTTGTGGGACTGAAAGGTCATATGTCTGAGAAGGTGGTCAACAACACAGGAACACCACAGAGGACTGTACTCTCATAATTCTCTTCCTGTCCTGTCATCTGCAAAAAATACTCAGATGACTCTGCATATGTGGGATTATTTCAGTGATGGACAAAAAGCGGAGTACAGAGAACTGGTTAGTCACTTTGTCGCATGGTGCATAAACAATCAGCTCATCTTGAACACTAACAACACAAGAAAGATGATTGTTGATTGTAGGAGGAACAGGAGTAAGCAAAGCAACATTTCTATCCTGAGAGAAGAGGTGGAGTTGGTTGAGCATATCTGAGAGTTCAGCTGGACAACAGACTTGACTGAAAATGCAATTTTGAGGCCATTTACAAGAAAAGATAGAGCACACGCTTCATTCTTCATTCTCTTCAATCAGTATCAGAATCAGAGACTTAAAGAAAGTGAACAAACTTATCAGGAAGGCTGGCTCTGTGCAGGGGATAACTTTGGGGACCTTGGAGTTGATTATTCAGAAAAAAATGCTGGACATGTCGCTGAACATAATAGACACAATGAGGAAACTAAAGAGTGTGTTCAGTCAGAGGCTTCTTCAGGTTCGCTGCAACACAGAAAATTCAAGAAGTCATTCCTGCCAACAGACATCACCCTCTGGAACATGAACTTAAATAATTTTTCACTAACAATAAAGAATTCGAACAAACAAAAACTCCTGCTCCAACAATATAATTTCATTTTGAGTATAATTTTATTCTTATTTTATTTAATCTAATTTAATTTCATAATGGGAGGTATGTATAAGTACCTGTTTTCTTCCAACCTCGTTTTTTTCTGATTGAGAAATAATTTTTTAAACACATTCATATTCTATGCATTACTAAAGAACTTACTTTAATATTTAACCTATGTCTTTTATACCACTTTACCATTCCACTCGTCTAGTGTGCTGTTTTATTATATTTTATTTTATTGCTATAATTTCATTTTATTTCACTGTGTTTTGTTTTTATTCTTTTTATTTTAACTGAACATATTTTATTTAAGCTTCCAGTGTTTTAGTTTCTTTTAGACATATCATTTCATGAATAAAACTGTGTGCCTATATTTATAAATCTGTGTGTGTTTCTTGGTTGTGTGGTCTGGGGGATTTAATGGATAAAGATGTTTTTTTTTATGTTCATTAAGTTTCTATTGTAAAGCACTTTGTGTTGCAATTTCTTTGTATAAAAAAGTGCTTTATAAATAAAGGTTCATTGATAGTCAGAGCACTCTCAGTGTGAACAATCAGTGGGGAATTTTGATGGGAACAAAGTTAACAACTGTTCTCAAGGGGCCACACAAGTGGGAATTTTACCATCTAAAACAACTCAAGCCTTTGAAATGTTATTGTTGTTTGAGGAATTGCCATATATAGTGAATTTCATGCTATGTCACTTTAGCATCACACTTGTTTACTTGCCATTATTTTCTCTGCTGAAGAGCATCTTTGTTTGCATGCATGATGGCTTGCTGATGTATCCTGTCACTGAGGTGTGTACATTATCCAGGTTTTATTGTAAAGCTGTGCTGCTTATTGAAGATTTTATATCATTTTTTGAATGTAATCTGTTATGGCTGAACATCCCAAACTAAACCTGCATATTAAGATAGAGGCAGAAATCACAAGATGTTTCAAATAAAAACAAAGCATTTTCTGCATTGGTAGAGGGATTGATGAAAATATGTTGTGATTAGTGTTGGGGCACACTGATCCTTATAACTGGAAAAACACAATTCATTTGATCATAAATGTTCCAGTTGAGAAAGAGCTGCCTGCGACATCTGTGATGTCTGAATTTGTGATGCTTGTGAGGACACACTGAACCTGGTTCTGGGAACAATATTTGCAGCTTGGTTCTGCAGCCTGGCCAACCGAGTTCGCCTGCCAAACACATGTACGACATAACTGACTTTGTAGGCTGCAGAAAAAAAAACAAACAAACAAAAAAAAAAAAAACAGGCAGATGTGCACCTTGGCCTGAGGAAAAGAAGAAGCTTTCAAAACCCAAACAAATTTAAATGTTTAATTTAACATTGTACTCATCTGGTCCATTGTTCAGTATTGGAGGGCAAAAGAAGGCAAGTACATTCAACCCTCTCTTGTTCCTTCTCTATTCCTTACACACACACAGAGAGCAAGTATCTCCCTGGTGGATTTATCAGTCCTTTCATGCTGACGTCTGGCTGACCCTGTTAAACTGTATTTCTATAGAAGTCACTCTCTTTTACTTTTCTAATGGTCACACATACATTTCTCTCCCCCCCTCCTCTCGCTATTCATCAAAGAGCTTCTGGTAAAGTCGATCTAAAAAACACTGTCGACTAAAGATGTGGGTCTTACAGCATGTGTAATGACTGAGGAGGATATACCAGCTTAATGAAATTTGTGTGCGGAAGCACGAGTATGTGTGTGAAGATGATGAGGTATAATTTGTTCTTAAGTGATAAGGATGGAGATAATGGCCTTTTGAAATAACACTGTGACGATGATACAGATGGTTTGATTAACACCAATATAATGATGTTATCAATGGATTATAAGGTGATACCTTGGTGTGGATGATAATATGGTTAAAGATGATGATGAAGATTATGATGCTCTAGCTGCAAATGTAGGGTAATGATAGAAAAAGATTACCTGCAATTAATATGTCAAAACAATGTTTTTATTTAACTCCTAACATATGTTGTGGTTTGTTCTCCTTTCACAAAACCACTTTGTGACCTTAATATACCAGAAATGCATTCATTATTACAATATTTCCAACCATTGATCAGTCAGATGGTGAGAAACCAGGTAGAAATGAGCACTTCTACTGCTTACAAGTTACTGTGTGAAAAGTTCATCCTAAAGGTTTGATTTGAGAAATAAATCTGGTTTGCTTGCAGAACAAAATCTCATCTACACTGAACTTTTAATGTTTTAGTAAAACAATGACAACATGGATTCAGAGTTTGGAATATAATAGGTCACATTTCTGTACTTTAAGTGACCTGATAATTCACTTCACCACCGCTTGTTCTCTTTCAGAGACTTTCAGAGAGAACTTCTATGAGGTCAACAATGAAGTGTCTGGGACATGCTTTGGTCAAATTACCCTTGAGAAAAAATGGTACAATGCTTCCTTTTCAAAGCATGAATGTATGACTCTTTTCATTGCAACTTGTTTAAAGTCAAGTTGCCTAAGACATCAAACTAGCACACACAGCAAACTATGCAGACTACCACACACCACACAAACAGAAAAATACACTACTCACAAAAAGTTAGAGATACTCAGATGTTGTATGTCAGAATGCACCTTAAATATACTATATAACCTTTACGGGTGAACTTAATTTTTAAGTTTAATTTTTGCACAACATACTGTTCTCTAACAATGTGATTAACTTAAAACAAACAAAACAAACAAACAAAAACAATAACAACAAAAAAAGAAGTGTCTGAACCATTAATCCACCACTAAATGTTCTGGTTTAATGTATTATTTTTTATATTTAAACAGTCCCATTCATCATAGTTCACACTCCTTTGCATAATGTCATTTTGACATTATAAGACCAAGACAAGACGAATCACATGACAAGTTATTGAGACATTTTTATGTTGTGATATATATTAATTGTTCATGATATAGTATCAGTATAGCATGAACCTTTTACATTTTTTTGGAAATTTGAATAACCCCTTAACTTTTGTGGACAGTGTACTGGACAGGCAGTTTCATTCTACATGCATTTACCTGATCTTCAGATTGATCGTCAACGTCTCAAATTCTTTTTTTAGATACAACTTTCTCTCAAGTTGCTTTGAAGTGGCTTTAGTTGGTAAAATGTGGCATGACAGCTTAGAAGGGCAACGGCAGTGCTGGCTGACAGGTTATTACACAAATGATAAAGCAAATTTCTTCCATTTCTGATTGACTTGATAAACCGTAGACTTCACTGTCAGTCCAGTGTTTTAAGTTTTTAGTGGCTAATGTTAAGAAATGTTGTTTCTACAGGTTAATTTTGACTGAGCTTTGTTTTTAAAATGATTTAGAGTGGTCCACTTGACAGCCAATCAGAATTTCAAATTTAATGGGGAAAAATAAAAGAGGGGTGGATGGTGTTGTGGTGGTTTGCACTGCAGACTCACAACAAGAAGGTCACTGGTTCAAGGGGAGGGTCTGTCTGGGTACTCTGGTTTCCTCCTACCATCCAAAGACATGCATGTTAGGTTAAATGGTGACTCTGAGTTTGAGTGGTTGGTTATCTTTTGGCTCTGTGATGGAATGGTAACCTGTCCAGGGTGTATCCTTCCTCTCACCTGCTCATTGCTGGGATAGGCTCCAGTTTCCCCGCGAGGATTATGGAGGCGATGTCACTCCTTCTCCATCATTTCCTATGGAACTTGTGCAATGAGCTGAAAATTGCTGCCCTCTTCCAGCCAAGTGACAGGCAACATTTGTGCATGTAGAATATTGTGCTCAACCAACCAACAAGGGGTTTCATTGACTGACCAATGAGCTGAGAGCAGGACAGACAGTGCAGTCTGCAAACACTTTTAACATGACGGAACAAATCATTTTAGATGTGTCTGACTTTCCCATACTTTACACAAAGATTATAAAGATGTAAATAAAAAGGCAGCTGGGTGGTGCCAGGGTGGATTTGTCTGAACGTAGGTTCTAGATTTATCTGGATCAGCCTTGAGGCCTGCCATCAAATGAAGATATTCACCATGTTTCCTTGTTTGTAAAACAGGATGAACTCAGGGTTGTCTTTCTCTTTTGTACAGTAGAGTCAACAGCAAGATTTCTGTCACTTCGAACAAGATCTTCTGACTCTTCACCCTTCATGCCTTGTCTGTCACGGACTGCTTTGAAAATGTCAAAATTCCAATATCGTAACCAATCAAATTTCTTGGAGAAAAGCGATCGAAGAGCACGATGCATGGCACTGCCACTGTCGTCGCTGTTTGTTGCGTCCCGTGTGTTCGGTTTCACCTGGGATGAGTTTTGCCTGTCGCCTCCCATGTGTCGAGCCCATTAGACTAAGTGGAATAGAAAATGGATGGACAAAAAAATAAAAGAATATCAATTAAAGGTAACATGAGTTAATCTGGATATAAACCATTAAACAAAGTACTAGTTCAGCATTGTTGGCGTATTTATGTTCTTAACTGAGTGCACTTTATATGTGCTGATGAGAATTTGCTGTTAAACGCAGAGCAAAAAAAGCAAAAGGGTGAAAGTGTTTCAAATTCCTACTCTGGATGTAGGAGCCATGTCTTCATTGAAGTTTCCCCCCAACCACTAGGAGGTGGTGTTTAATTTTTTATGTTCTGCCTGTGGCGTATAGTGACCTGGGGTTATTTAAGGTTAATCATCCTGCCACTCAGGTGTTATTAATCAGAAGAGGCTAAACTGTTTTTCTACTGTGCTCAGTCAAAGGGGTTTAAGTTTTTGTTTAATAAAAATGCTGCTTAATGGAAACGAAAAGAAACGGACTATAATAAAAAAATAAATGCTAATCTGATTTTATACATCTGGAGGAAGGGTGATCATTAGCCCAAAAGAGTTCACATAGGAACAACGGCAAACAATTATCAACCAGTAGCGTCTTAGTGGGACTAAGGCCTGGTACACACATAACGATTTTTTTAATCTTATGAGATTTTTTATCTGTTTGAGACCTAACACGTGAAGATAAAAAAATCAGTTTTGATCGTATTGTGTGTGGTGTGCTCTGAAAATATAATCAGTACAACACACACATAACAATGCTGTCCCGCAACCCATCGACAATCTAGTCCTCCGACCCGGACAAACGTCGAAACATAGAAGAACCATAGCAACAACCGTAACAACAACCGGCAAAACGCAAAGAAGAAGAAACATAGTAACAATCAAAAAACACAATACCCAGCATGGAAGGGGATATACAGGATGAGGGAATGATGGTGGTCTTGGGACTATTGTTAACAGAAATGCTAGAACCGAAAAATAAATAAATAAATAACAGACTGGAGACGGCGTGAACACGAACTTTATTTACTTCCTTGTTCCCCTGCCAGCTTGCTCTCTGATTGGCTACATTCTGTGCCATGTCACCATCCACGCAGTCACAATGCACGTGTCATTGGCGTTCCTCAGAAATGGGCTCTGAACTATTAAACATGTTCAATGTTCCCAGCTGTTGGCTACGACCCATGTCGGAGTGGATTATCGGGACAAATTGGCTTGTAACACAGACCAAATGATGATTGGACAAGGAAATCTCGCGATGATCGGGCGTTTGCCATCCGAGGCTGGAAAAAGGCAAAATTGGGACAAAAATAGACCTAAAATCGTTGTGTGTACACCAGGCCTTAGTCGCCATACTAGACGGGAAGAAAATTATGTGAAACTGAAACTGGGTGAAGGAGGAAGTTGGATATTTTACTGTCAGAGCTGACTGTGCAACGTCAAAATTAGCTGTGAATGTTCAAACCTAAGTGACCCCAAAGCAAAGTAGTAGAGTTGCTTTTTTTTCAAAATTTTTGAGTTGGTAATGATTTCAGATACCCAAATGTACTGTATGATTTCAAGAACAGAAAAAGTGCTGTTAATACACACCTTTTAATCTACAATTTGCAAACTGCCATTTAACAACACCCACTGAATCCCGTTTGTAGAAGTGCTCTTAGTACTCTGGAGCCAAGTCTCTTTCATAGTGTCATATAATTAATGTAATTCATTTAACAAAGTGTAATCGTAATAAAACAGTTTTACAAACACAATAATAATGTATATACTATTTCTACTAGTAAAAATTTCACAACTATCACAAAATTTGTAGTTGGCAAGCTCATGAATTAGCCGAGAAAGTCAAGATTGGAGCATTTTCTTAGTCCCTTAAAGGGGCAATGAGTGGAAATTCATAATTATTAGATTGAAGGAATTTTAAAAATTGCTGTTTGTAGAACTTCGTCTGGAGCATTATGAATGTGCACCAATGTCAACACACAGAATTGTGGGAGAAATCACCATTTTGGGTGTAATATCCATCTGTTTACATCGGTTCGGCAGTGGCTCTCTCTTTTTAATCTCCATCTTTTTCCAAATGTCTGACAAGTATTTCATTTTGTCACTTTTTTCTTGAGTTGTGTACTCTGTTGCAGCAGCAGTTTCATGATAAGCACACAAAAAAGGAAATTAACCAGCAGATTTTCATCCTCCATTTTGTCTTGGTGCAGTGAAGTGAATACGTTGGATTAACACATCCCAGAAAACAGTAGATTTCCGCAGGGACTTTTCCAGGTGATGTGCCTCTGACTCACCGCGGTTTGGATATAAAGGCTAGTTTGGGGTTTATGTGAGCAGAAGTAAAGAGGACTGCATTTACACACGTGGACAAAATTGTTGATACCCTTTGGTTAATGAAAGAAAAACTCACAATGGTCACAGAAATAACTTGAATCTGACAAAAGTAATAATAAATAAAAATTCTATGAAATTTAACCAGTAAAAGTCAGACATTGCTTTTCAATCATGCTTCAACAGAATTATTAAAAAAAACAAAAAAACAAATAAAAAAAACTCATTAAACAGGCCTGGACAAAAATGATGGTACCCTTAACTTAATATTTTGTTGCACAACTTTTTAGGCAATCATTGCAATCAAACGATTCCTGTAACTGTCAATAAGACTTCTGCACCTCTCAGCAGGTATTTTGGCCCACTCCTCATAAACAAATTGCTCCAGTTGCCTCAGATTTGAAGGGAGCCTTTTCCAGATGGCATATTTCAGCTCCTTCCAAAGATGATCAATAGGATTCAGTGTCAGGGCTCATAGAAGCCACTTTAGAATAGTCCAGTGTTTTCCTCTTAGCCATTCTTGGGTGTTTTTTTGGGTCATTGTCCTGTTGCAAGACCCATGACCTACGATTGAGACCAAGCTTTCTGACACCGGTCAGCACATTTCTCTCTAGAATCCCTTGATAGTCTTGAGATTTCATTGTACCTGCACAGATTCAAGACACCCTGTGCCAGATGTGGCAAAGCAGCCCCAGAACATAACAGAGCCTCCTCCATGTTTCACAGCAGGGACAGTGTTCTTTTCTTGATATACTTCATTTTTCCATCTGTAAACATGATGTGCCTTGGCAAAAAGTTCCATTTTTGTCTCATCTGTCCATAGGACATTGTCCCAGAAGCTTTGTGGCTTGTCAACATGTAGTTTGACTTTTTTATGATTTGTTTTCAACAATGGTGTCCTCCTTGGTCGTCTCCCATTAAATCCACTTTGGCTCAAACAATGACGGATGGTGCGATCTGACACTGATGTTCCTTGAGCTTGAAGTTAACCTTTAATCTCTTTAGAAGTTTTCTGGACTCTTTTGTTACCGTTCGTATTATCCGTCTCTTTGATTTGTCATCAATTTTCCTCCTGTGGTCACGTCCAGGGAGGTTGGCTACAGTCCCATGGATCTTAAATTTCTGAATAATATGTGCTGCTGTAGTCACAGGAACATCAAGCTGTTTGGAGATGGTCTTATAGCCTTTACTTTTAACATGCTTGTCTATAATTTCCTTTCTAATCTCCTGAGACAACTCTTTCCTTTGCTTCCTCTGGTCCATGTTGAGTGTGGTACACACCATGTCACCAAACAGCACAGTGACTACCTGTAGCCCTAAATATAGGCCCACTGACTGATTACAAGGTTGTAGACACCTGTGATGTTAATTAGTGGACACACCGTGGATTAACATGTCCCTTTGGTCACATTATTTTCACTCTTTTCTAGGGGTACCATCATTTTCGTCCAGGCCTGTTTCATGAGTTTATTTGTTTTTAAATAATTCTGTTGAAGCCTGGTTGAAAAGCAATACCTAAATTTCATTGGTTAAATTTCATAGAATTTTTATTTATTATTTTTGTCAGATGACACAAGATGTAATAAATTAATGAGCCTGTATATTTAGACATGTGTTATTCTTTTAAAAACCCAGAATATATTAACTGAAAATGAATCCACCCAGATGAACATATAATATTTTTGATTTCAGATTTTAAAAATCAGAACAATAAATGTTTAACATTAATGATCAGTATGATTGTGTAGTTGTAGCTGACAGTTTGTAGACTCTCAGGTTTTAATCCATCTGTTTGTAAAATGACTACATGAACATTTATTGATCTGTAGTTTTTAATTCATGACAGGTGTAGGAACTTACACCAAACGCAGGGTAAACACTGACTTCTGAGACTGAAACAGGTGGCAATGCATCTAAATCTGAACTTCATTGTTCAGCAGATTGTAGTGATCTAAGTTATTAATAATTTGTATTTTTGCATCGTAACAACTCTTCACCTGTCTTGTAAGCTTACTGTGTTTCTTTTCAGCATGTTTTTAACACAGTTTACTAGTGAGAAACCTGAAAGTTTCCCACAAAATGGAGGAAAAGGGCCGCGGTGATTTCTTGTGCACTGTCTCTATAGCATGACGTCACACACCTTTTTTCTGTGTTGATCTCCAGTCTTGTGTTTACTAGCCAGTCCATCCATGCGTTCATATAAGTTCATGTGAATCACGCCTCTTCTCTCCTCTTGGAGCCCTCGCCCTCCCTCCCTATAGGATGGAGCAAGCGAGCAATGGCAGTTCATATATTCAAAGGGAAATGACGGAGAGCGGAACAACACGTTTACCTGCAGACGACCTGGATCCAACATAACCTCTAAAAAATTACAGCTGTTGGCAAAGAACTTGTTGGATAAAGAAAAGCACATGACCCGGGCTTGTATTTCCAAGAGAGCACTGCATGCTGAAGAGGCTACAATTTGTCTCGGAGCTAGCACTCCTCCTGGACAGTATTAAAATATAAATGTTAATGTTACTCACGTCGACACGTTCCACACAATATTGATATTGTCTTGCTCAGTTTGTTTGTGCTTTGCACACATTCCTTTGCAGAAAAGGTGAGTTGGGGGGAAGAGGTAGAAGGTGTTTTGGTCTACAGGCAGTGCACAACAGCAAACCTTGCAGTGAAATGGTTTCACTTTTTGCCCCTTTAAAACCTTAAATTCTGACATTTCTTTTACACATGATAAACTATTTTGGATAATATTTATTACCTCAGTCAGAAGGAGATTCTAATTTATGCAGCGCTGGTTTCTCTGTCTGTTAGCAACATAACTCAAAAAGTTATGGACAGATCTTGGTTAAATTTTCAGGAAATATCTGAAATGGAATAAGGAAGAAGAGATTAGACTTTGTGGGTGATCTATATCCCTAGGTCTGGGGATTTTTTTTGAAAGATTCTTTACAAGTGCAAGGCAGGCACAAACATCCTGGAACATTGGTTATCTTTGTCACATCCGGGCTTTTTTCGCCGGTGGAAACAAAATGTTGCGTAACATCACTGGATTTTCAGTGTTGATCCTCATAGATTTTCCTTTGATATTTTTTGTAGACTTTCTTTAAATATGCTGAAAAGTTGTGTTGTGGTTGGCTGTGATAAACACAGCTGTTTCACAACAAGAGATAGTTCTACGAACTACCGAAAAGACACAACAGCCCAGAAAGGTGTGATAGCTGGCTAGCAGCTATCAAGCATGTTAATGCTGATGATGTTGGAACCCTTTGAAATATTTAACATTATCAGATCATTTTGTGACTATTTTGCCTTTAGAACTTCTAACTCAAAAACTAATGTCCACAATCAATAGCAATAAATAAATAAATAAATAAATAAAATACAATGGCTTAGCAGATGTCTTTGTTCTCTGAGTACTTTTAGTTGTAACTGTGGTTAAAATCTACCCACAGAAAATCAATCCTTACGGCACGGATCACCAACTCCGGTCCTCGAGGGCAGGTCTCCTGCAGGTATTAGATGTTTCTCTGAAAAAACACACCTGATTCAAATGAATGGATCATTAACAGACTTGTGAAGAACATGACAACAAGCTGTTGGAGATCCATTTTGTTTGGATGAGGTGTGTTGCAGTAGGGAAACATTCAATATCTGTAGGACACCAGCCCTGAGGACCGGACTTGGTGATCCCTGTCTTAATACATCAAATTTATTGGTTAACTAACTAACAACTTATTTTTTACAGTGCTGTTATATTTCTAAATTAAGTTTAAACTGATGCTTTGAAGTTAAAAACTATACTTGTGTGAAATATTAGTTAAAATGATGTGGACGTGCAATAACTGAAAAATCCACAAAGCAGGAAGAATCAGAGGTGAAAGGTCAGGGCTTGCTTTGACCAATCCACTATAATCAGGTGATGACCTAATTGTGACCTTTGCTTTCTACTGTATTGGTTAAATACATTAGCCAAATAAACCAAAACGTGTAGAAAACATATTTTATCTACAAGGACTAATTATGAACTATTATGAACCCTTAATGTAAACTAATATAAAGTTTTTGAAATGTTAATTTGTATAATTTAATCGAGATTCAAGAGAAAATCTGGTCACATGAATATTATACAAGATACGCCATGGTGATATTTGCTAGATGATGATGATGATCATGATGGTCATGCTGGTGGTTGTGATTAGGACCAATGATGGACACAGCTGGGAACCAGTGTTAATCACTTCGGAGAGGGAGCTGTGATGAAGACCTCAAGACACAAAACCGTGGAAATTAGAGGTAGGCGTTGAAGAGAAAACGTGTCTGGAGAGTTTTCAAGATCTGTTTCTGTGTAGAAGACAGAGAAGAGCGTGAGCGTAAAAGAGAGAGCGAGAGAGAGAGAGAGAGAGAGAGAGAGAGAGGAGTGAGAAAGGGGAGCGAGAGAGACAGCGATAACAGCGTTTGTCCTTCTTGGACTCAGTTCTGTGACCGGCTGACGGGAAGCACGAGCGACCGACCGAAACTTGAGACAATCATAGTGAGATCCTACATCTAGAGGTAATGTCTACATAAGATTTGTCTAAACCCAGACGTTGCTGCCATTATAAGTATGCATGATTTAGTTCTTTCTTGTTTCTTTTCTCTTTTTTTTCTACCTCGGTCAGACTGAAGATCAGACCTAGTTTCTCCTCGCTTGATATTTTTTTGGGGGAATTGCGTTTCTCCCTGCCTGCGCTTTGGCATCCCTGCTTGGCATGCGCTACAGATCACATTTAAAAATTTAAATATTTTTCCTGGCAGCAAAATAAATCTTAAGTATCATCTTAAGGCACTGAAAACATGTTTTCAGATAAACAGAAGCATGTGGTTAATTCTCACGATGGACCGTCTCCGTGCGCATCTGTGAGACTGCGAGGGGTCTGTGTCGTTTGAAAAGTATAAAAAAATTACCTTCTAACTGTAGTTTAAATAAATATATTGGAGCCAGTTTCGTAATGGCCGACGGAGTGTTATTTGGGAGTCCTTCATGACCAAAGAGACTGTGGACCTGTCCGCTGGCGCGCACTGATATGCGTCTTTATGTGAGGGAATTTAACCGCCATAATATGTGTTATGTCACCGACACTGATTGATTTCTTTATTGATCCGTTCATCGACCCGACAAGATTTGTTGTCCTTGCTCGCCTCCGATCACAAGGTGAGAGGGATGTCACTTTTGTGCAGACTGGACAGGCGGAATATGTATTTATTTATTTATTTTATTTTTTTTTACGCGTGCGAGGCAATTCCCTGGAGACGGGCGCAGCGCCTGACAGACTGTCACCGACTCCCCGGGGCAAACGTTTTTACCTTCGCGCCGTCCGCACGTGCAAACTCGTCCGCGGATCAGCGCGTCTCTAATGAGGTTGGTCGGCTGCGAGTCGCTTCTGAAAACCCGACTTAATTACGTCCATTCATTACGCTCTTCTATAAGTCGGTGATAATCAGTGTTTGGCTTCATTACTAGGGGTGATGCGTTTGTGCAAAATTCCCCCCTCCACCCCCGTTTCTACCCCGCGCACAAACGTAATAATGTTTGTGTGAGACTTTAAGTATCCCCTGCCCCTCTGGGAAATACATTTGCTTGGATTTATGACCTGACTTCTCAGGTTATATCGATTATTACAGCCTGCTGTGCACTATATTTTTGTAAGAGCAAGAAAAGTGGGTCTGCAGCATCTATACATAATTTCTTGATTTGATACAGTCATCTCTGCAGCCGAGGTCAATTCTCAAGTTGAACATCTTTGCACTTATAGCCCCCCTGCTGAACACTAATATTATACATGAATGGCTCTCCCACAAACACACATGATGAGCCTTAAGCGACTATAATAGCTGCGATTGGTGTGAGTCATGCTCGTGGAAAGCTTATGTATTAAACATCACTGTGTGAACACACCACTGTATTTACTTATGTGGAAATGTACATATGATTTTGCTGTGCACATGTTGAGTTTCTTTGATTGCACAAGCACTTCCAGCAATGTTCCTTGGACATCCTGTGCCATCATAAGGCTCTTTTATTTTTTAAGAAATCAGAAGCAAGAGACACCCTGTTCTTCTAATGTGGTTAAGAGAGTGTGCCACTCTTGGTTAGCATTCAATTATAAGTTGTTTACACCAGATAGCGACTGATGGGGATTAGAGAGAAAACAGGAGATGAAAAGAGGACAGAAGAAGAAGGAGAAGGGAGTTTAGGCCACATTAAATGATAAGAAAGGGATAATTAGATGGAGAAGAGGTAAGGGTGGAGTAATTTAATAGAAAAATAAGTGGAGAAAGGGAGGATGAGGTTGTGGCTGAAAAAACCGACTGGTTGCACTGAGTCATTGAGTTATGTTGGTGATAAAACTGCTAAAAAAAGAAAAACTAGAATGAGAGATGCTGTTGTTGTGGCATAAGAGAGAAATATTAAGTCCCATTAGCTTATTATGTGTTTTTGGAAGGGCTTCAGGATAGGTGGTTTACTGAGAAAGAAGGAGTGATGAAACAACACTGCCAAAAAAAAAAAAAAAAGGAAAAAGACATCAAGGAACATGCTCCATTAAAGGATTTACTCTGGAAGTTCAGGGGAAAAAACTACAGAGTCAAAGGAGCATTGGAAAACAACATTTGAATACACGTCCTAAATGATGTTTTTCTATAACCGTCTCCGTCTGCCAATCTCCTACAACCTTGTTGCTTCTCCTGCCTGAGGTTGCTTGTAATGCTTTGCCAGGATGACAGATTTCTCACTAATAATGTGCCAGAGACTACACAGGATCTCTTCCTTTAATGACTCAATCAAAGTCCATCAGTTATGTGCCCTCAAAGATGATACAGTTGTGTCCAAACATGCTGATCTCCAATCTGTGGAGGGAAATATAGCCTTATATGCAACCCACTCAGGGGACATGGTAAATGATCAGTGCGTCCTCCAGTTCCTTTTGATTCTTTCCTAATGAGAATGGGAGAACCCCCAAGACGAGCACCCATGGGGGCTTTTTTTCTTTTGTGGCGGTGTCTGTGTGCGGCAGTCGACGGCTGCGTACCATTCATTAGCTGACAGTTCAGTCAAATGAATCACACAACATGGCCTCCCAGGGATTTTCGTGGAGAACAAGGAAATGACGGCTTAATGCTCAACACATGAACGTTCCCTAAGGCCCTCATGCACAGAGATAATACAATGGTGGAATTCCCAGGAAAGGAAACGAGGAGCTCTCAGGATCTAATGTTGCTTCAGATTCTGTTTTGCTCCCCTTCTCTTGTTTTACAAGCATAGGGAAAATGGAATAAGCTGTATAATAAAACCTTCAGAAGATTACTTTTTCTCTGGCATCAGTCTTTTGGAGGGGGAGTAGTAAAGCCTATGACTGTCCATTGACTTTGCTCAGAGCCAGATCTCAACTATATCATCTCCAATTACCTACTCAAGGCGAGTGAATGACGAGCCATTTTTCACCCACACGTGATGCTCCTTTTTATACTCCAAATAGATGCTGAGGATGATGTACTATACTTTCCCTCAGTGCCCTTTGATGGTGATCGTGCATCAAAGAAGGGGAAGACACATCATTGCTGATGCAGACTTTTTAAGAAGGGAAATTCGCCAACGGTTTCACAGCAAGTGTCTCTGAGGACAAAATGTGGGAATTAGCTCAAACATCCTTCACGCTTTTTGCCATCATTCTTGAATATTGAGCTATGCCTCCAGCATCCCAAGGTGGAAGTGAGAGCAGGACATCCTGACCCGAGCCAACCCTCTCCCTGATGGTAAGGGAAGAGGGGTGTGTGATGGTGGGACGGTCATTTAGAGGAAATGGCTATGTCTAACGGTGCAGTGGTTTTCCTCTGAGGAAGCCTGTGGGATGGTTGCTGCAGACTCTGTCACGGTCTGGTTGTTCACAGACCAACAACACCGTTAACTCGTGTGCCTTTCACAATGCAGGCATGTGCAGTAGTCACGGGTGCATATTTTTATGCACATATTCAATCAAAGACTTGAATCTAGTCCGCATCTTAAAATCATTGCCTTACATTGAGCAAAACATGTGCACTTAGTCACCCTCAGACACCGTTATGATTTTCCTGAACCCCCTCCTTCAACAAGGCTTGAAAGTGTGTAGATGCTTTCTCTTTCTGCTGCCAGCAGGGGTTCTGTATTGTTGCCTGGGTGGACTGAATCTTTGAGCTAGATTGGTGGAGGCAAGTCCCAGCTCGATGGTGGATGGCTGTTTGGATGGGTGGGATGAAGGACGACTCCAGTGAAAAAAGTACAGCAGCTCGCTCCACTGGAGACATTATAATACAGAAAGACAGGAGGCTGCCCCAGGCTGAGTGTGTTGCCGTTTGTGTGTGTATGTGCGTGTTCTGTGTATTAACATTTATACCCCACTGTGTAGAAATGAGAAAGAGAGAGGGCAGGGGAGTTAGACATTGACAGAACGAGAGAGCTTGTATGACTGTTGGTTGTGTGTGTGTGTGTGTGTGTGTGTTGGTTATAGGCTTGCTTGGCTGAAACATTTGTGCAGTGAGGTATAAAGAATCTTTTCTCTTGTTATTTCTGATGGAAATGTTGATTTTGAGCCAAGGATTGAGTATTGAATAATGATTCTGAGCATTTTCTTACAATTCTTTTCAGTCTCATTGGGAAGATGTTGGTGATTTCATGCAGGTGCGTAGATGTTAAACAAGTACCTGAGAAGAAAGACTATGTTAATAAGTTCTCAGAGTCATCATAGTTGAATGAAAGCAGCTGACATAATTAACTTAAAAAGTGTTAGGATTTTCTTGATGATTTTTTCTCTCCTACAGTTTGGGATGTGGAGTGGCAGAGTTGTTATTCTCATGGGAATTTGATTGATGGTTCATATGGCAGGACATGATGGTTGTGATTAGAAAATGAATGACGATGATGAATGATTACTTTTTGGTTCCAAAGATGGGAAGTGCAAGTTTCCGAACTTTTTCCTTATGTTACTGAAACATATCTAAAAATAAAGCTATTCAGGGTACTTTCTTTTGTGCGAATAGAACTAAATGTAAAAGAAAAAAGGTGAAAGGACAGGAAATTACTGGCACCCTCTAAAAAACCTGAAAGAGGCATTGGTGTTTACAACCCCCACCCCCACGCAACAATTTAGTGATTGTGTGATGTATCATATGGGTCATCTCACAGCCACCCTCTAAATGTAAGGCTGGAAAACTGTCAGGATCTTCATAAATAAGGAGAATAAAGTGGTTTTTGGTGGCTCACCACTGTGACAAGGCACCTACATATAAAAAATCAGCTTCTTCTGCAGAGATAATGTCAAATTCTGATTTTTAATATGGCATGTGTACTAACTTTGTTTATTGTGTTTAAAAAAACTTATTGTGCTAATTTAAAATATTTATCTCTTCATTAATGGTTTAATTTTGACAGCCCTGGTAAAAATTCTAAATTTATTTGACAAATGTAGACTATATATATATATTTTTTTAACCCCCTGAAATAATCTTGCAACCCCCAGTTTGAAAACCACTTCTCTAAAAGATGAATAGAAACAAGCCTTGTAGTTATTCAAAATAGTCTTCCTGATTTCTTTAGGTCACATAAAATTTAGTTAAAAGTAAACATATTAGCTTAGCAACATGCAGTCTGTAACCAGGGCTAAGCTAGTGCTAGCTTATGATGGCTACATGTGAAACTGGCATATTTTAGGTTTTTACCATTGATGTAGCTTACTTTTTGAATGAATCATTGCTTTATTCCTTAATTTTGAACCAAAGTTTATAGTCCATTAATATAAATAAATAAATAAATAAATACATTTTAAAAAAGCTCAACGATGAGCTAACTTTAGCTTATGTAAAACAAATCTATACCAGTTAGCACTTAACTGCAACTCTGTTGATTTAGCTTCTGCTACATTATGAATGCAAATCAGACTAAACTTAACTCAGAGCTCTATTTTACATAAGAAAAAAAAAACAAAACAAACAAACAAACAAAAAAAAAAAAAAACACTCTGCCATGGAAGAGCTTGCTCAAATATCCGCCACTCATGAGTCATGGAGGTGGGAGGCCGAAGGTGTAAAAGTGAGAGCCGGATCAAAGAACAAGCATATCACTCACCCAGCCCAGCTTGCATTACCTCATGTACAAGGATAATGAGGCTGGAATCTATGAGGAGGGTCAAATCTCAAATGAGCTGAAATGAAGGAGGCTACAATTAGAGGTTCGACACGTGGAATCTGAAATCGTAGTATTGAATGCTAAATTAGATTTTCTCTATTTAGACCTCACATTGACGTGATTAGTTTTAAACATGTGATGGAATAGCAATTTTCAATTTTACAGCTTTCAGTGGATTTCCATTTGCTTGTCCTTATTTCTCAAGTCGTGAGCACATATGAAATTGAAGGCAATGACTGTAGCTACTTAAATAATTTCACCATGGTTTAACACAGTTTAGAAAGACTTTAATAAGCTCTGCAACAAAAGGTGCCAATGACTGTAACCAGTGCTGTGGAATTAAATTTACCATACTCAGAAAATTAATGATTTTTTTTTTTTTTTTTTTTTTTTCGGAACAATTGCTTGAGAAAAGTGCTTGCAGCTCATCTTTTGGTGTGTTTGCTTACTTCTTGTTGTTTGGCTCATCTTTATCAAGACTGCCAGAAATTTTGGTCAAGTGTTGAAGTGTTGTGCACGCCTGAGGTAGTAGTGACTGTGTAGGTGCTTGGGCTGGTGATAATGTGCATCTGCAGGGCTGCATATATCACATCAGCTGCAGACATTTGTATGTCTGCATCTGTGTGTGTGTTGAGGGGTGTGTGTGTGGGTGTGTGTGTGTGTGTGTGGGGGGGGGTAATGACAAAAGGAAACCTACAGCATAAGCTACCACCCTTGACATGGAGAGTCCTGTAGGAATTTAGCAAATCCTATTGTAAATTTGCCTACTCCATGAAGATAATTGGCTTATTCCTGTGTTAAATAGCCGGTCCTGCAGGACACTGACTGGGCTTAGCATGCTCCATGTAGACATTGTGTCTGCTCCTCTGCTTCTTAGGGACTTACAGGCACATTACATACTGAATTACTGTATGACAATGATGAACTGATAGCAGCGGTACTCAGCTCAGAGCTCCTGTGCTGTGACCGAGACACACAAGTGCCTGCAAGGGCACAAGCTCGATTCCCGCAGGGTGCTCGTCATGGAAACAAGCCCTATATGACTTTTCTTTTTCTTGATGTAAGAAAAGTATTTTCACAGACAAGCCAGTTTAGGAACAATTTGCATATCCAAAACTTCAGAGCTACATTTTCCATGCTCTATAAGGCTCTCAATTTCTGTTTTTCATGCTCGAATCTACATGACCGTTTCAGGCTTCCACTGAGCTTGGATGTGGAGAAGGTATTGCCATAGCCTCACCTAAATCATTATCCACATGTCAACAACCTTCTGAGTTTCTTTCCGAAACTCAGAAGAATCATTCCTCAGCAGTCTTGTGCCTGAAGGAGACTCAGAAAATAAATTTGTGTATGTGTTTGCATGCTTACATACAGGCAGGCTAACATGTGGTTCATTTCTACGTGTTTTAACCCTGAAGTTGTGATGAACCAGACTGAGCTGCTGAACCAGACTGAGCCAGGACCTCTGAAAAGGGAGAAAAGCACCAAAATGCTCAAACCAAAAAATGAGATTTGGAGATGGATGAATTGTGAGACGGATATACAGCTGATTGTTTCTGTGTGTGTTTTTGCGCGTGTGTGTGGGAAGCAAAGTGAGTTAACATGCATAATTCTAGGACATGACCGAAAACTGTCTAGAGTGCATGAGGAAATGGATGAAAGTAAGAAATCCCTGCTTGTAGTGAAAGGAAAAAGACGAAGTTAAAAAAGCTAAATCTGTGTGTGTCCTGATGGCTGCTAAGTTGAACAAAGACAGCCGAGAGAAAGTTCCTACCGTATATTTTTTAAACCAGTGCTCCGTCTCTGTGAAACATGCCGGACCTGCTGTGAAGTGAAATGGTTGAAAGCCTCTTTTCAAAGGTTGACTGATGATATTGAGCAGATGAAATGGCAGCACCTCAGGGAGGGTTTGTGAAGCTAAGAATACAGAGGCAAAAGGAGCTGTTTGTTCATGCTTATCTTGGTGTCGAATTACATTGATAAGCAACATGATTTTTGTTTACATGTTATGTACTCTTATCATGTTTTGTGTTTGAGCCAACAGCTCTTTTTTTCTTCTTTTTTTCCCTCCACTTGTAACAGATCTCTCTGCTGCGTATGTGTGTGTCCAGGTGTGTGTGCATCTGCATGTTTTCCGACCACCTCCAAAATCACAAGCCGGGCCGAGCCACAGAGCGTGAGGTTCATGAGTAGTGTAATTAATGTGAAGTTCAGTTGTCATTTGTGATATTTCAGTGCTGCGATCTACTTGAGAAGGCTTTTTGATGAATGGACAATTAGAGGCCGACTCCTAATGCCCGGTGGCTGACTGATTTCTTTTTAATGGCACTCCTGTTTCTTTGATAAAACACAAAATGAATCATCGATACCCTGGCCTCGAGGAGCGCTGAGCCCAGAATTTAATTGTAATTGGGTGTGTAGCGGCTGGTTAGGGTCGAGGCTGTGCCTCTGTGTGCATGTAAGAGACAGAGAGAGCGCTTTTGTGGTAACGGTTGCCGACCCTTATCATACTCGGCTGCTTTCCTGAAGCATTATATGAAATTCAGTTGTTATGTGTCATTTCATTTCTTCCCATATCTACCTTTTATCTACTGTTATTTATTAGAGATACATCTCAGCTACATTGGACGAGGATGGCAGCCCAGCTGAGAGTGCTTGCAGAAACACCAATCAAGTGTTATTTTCACATTTTTTTTTCTTTTTATTTGTGTGTGTGTTTGATTGGTATTAAAGCACACTTTAATTAGGCATGGAAAGTTTGGCTCCCGAGAAAAATACACACTCCAGCTGCATTTCAGTGTTTTATCCACAGTTTTTGATGTGTTAATCAAAAAGTCTTACTTTATATGCATAATTAATCCTTAGAAAACAAAAAAGAAAAAACAAAACAAAAAAACAAAACAAAACAAACAAACAAATGAAACAAAAGGCGGTAAATGTTCAAAGGAAATACAAAGTCACTTTTCTTCTTCCTTTGCCAGTTCCACATGGCCATGATCTGTTTGCTTTTTCTCGCAAGGGGTTGTCATGGCGGAGGAGAGGGTGGTTTGAACTGAAGCTGTGAATCCACGCTGTGTGACAATTTGAGCAAGCAGCTAGAATCTTGAACCACAGAGCCCACTAGGAGATTTTTTTGCCCACCCAACAGGCAGTAAAAAGAGGAAAAGAAAATCTTTGCTACACCTTTTATTTCAGCAGCAGGTCTGAGCTGCTGGAGATTTTTCCACTTCCACAAGCAAACAGGGGATGTTGAGAATGAGGTGATTAGTGCTGTCAAAATGTCACCACCTCCCCCGCTGGTGTTCTAGGATTGGGACAATAATCTTATAATTCACCGCATGAAATCACGGCAATGTGTGTCTTCTACCTACCTGCCTTTAAATGGCTCCTGGGTTTATGTGTACTATCCTCATCCTCCCTCCTCAGCTTCGCCACACAATGTGAAGCAGCTTCCAGCTAAAATTGCGAAGCAGACCTTTCACATATGGTCACAATGGAAGCTTGCTCGACAGGTAGGCTCCTGGGGAGATACAGAGGAAACTTATTTTGTGGATTTAGACTTCATAAACATCATTATCATCTCCTCGACCTTGGGTTGCAGTGCTGTTCAGCGCCGACCCCAATTTTGCAAGGAACCTTGAATTATGATGCGCGTGGTCTCACGGGCAAATGGGCCATCGAGCCAACAAAAAGGACTTTCTTTTTCAGAGTGGAGTGTGTGGTGCATCAGTGTATGTGTTAATGTGTGTCTAAGAGAGGGTGTGCATAGATGTGCGTGCGCTGACTCAGTAATCTTTCGAGCTTGGTGCCTGAAACCGTCAGCATCTTTCCCCCAAATAAAGTTTTCTGACTGTGCCTCTGCCAGATCTGAACTGTGTAGAACATTAGTGTAACAGCCCACGCTCTTAGACTACAGATTTGTTCTTGAGTGCACGCCAAACGGCCTCTATATTTTATGAGCCTTCCTCTCAACTAACATACCGTCTTGAGACTAATTATCATGGTCGCACTCAAACACAAAGCTCGTTTATTATTGCATTGACATCACATTTGTTTTGGCATGGCCTACATGGCAGGGATTTCACAGCTCTACAGTGCCGGCGCCATGTTTTTGAACTTGACAGAGCACGCTTTAGATGGAGAATTTGTTCCACTGTGTGTTGTACATGGTGTTGGGCAGAAAGGTGCCCTTCTTTTTTTTTTACTTTTGCAATTTGTCTCTTTGCAAGTGGACTGTGAATTTTCACTTGTTTTATTTCTTCTTTCTTTCATTTGTGAGCTCACTGGGGAGCCACTCTCAGTTCTTGGGAAGCAATTTCTCTCTCTCTCGGTCCTGCCCCAGAAATGCCTTGATACTTTTTATTATCATATTACTTTCCCCCCAGCATATTGTATCTGTACACTGATTCAAGCTATTTTTACACATACTGCAAGACTATTAATAAAAGCCTGAGTAAGGTTGGTCTGAAAAATGGAAATGGAGCATGAAAGAGGAGTTGAAAATTTAAATGACTTTCTAGTAAGTGATTTGCAATAAATATATGTATTTATATTTAATATGCATTTTAGTATTTATCTAAAGCTTCTGTGTGGAAAGAATGAACTTAAAATCCCTTGTATGTAACAAAAGAAATTTCAAAATGTCTCATTATTCAGGATTACATAACTCACCGTGGGGTTAGTATGTGCTCTTTGTATGTATAAGTGCCGCATTCAAGCCATGCCAGATTATTCCAGGGTCAAAGAAGCATCAGTCTTTCCATCCCACGCTGGGTAGAAGAATGTAAATATCTAATGCAGGTAAATAACACAGACATACAAATACACACACCAAAACACATAAACTCCCTAATGATAAATGGTGAATGGTTTTAGTGTTGTCTCTTGAAATAAAATATTGATTTCAGTATCTAGATAGTGAAGATCACTAAAATATGGCATTATTTTGCACAAATACTAAATGGACTACATAGTGCATTGCTTTGGTTGACTTTTATCAGTGTCGGGTTTTGTAAAGTGTTCATACATTCAGACTTGGAATCACAGTTACCCTGACTATGTATGTCAAAGGGGTAGTGCACCAAAAATGTGTTTTTTGAGTTGTAAATGACACAGAATTACTTAATTGTGATAAAACCCACATATATTGTTAATAAAATTTGTATTTTTAATTAATTTATTATTTTAAAAACGGGATTTTGTGGGTAAAAAATGGCTCATAACGCCCTATACACGGTTAAACCAGGTTGTGTTTTTCGAGAAAATTTTAAAAAACCACAGCCCCTCCATCCAGATGCAAACAGATGGGTCCTCGCCTTGTAGGCATAGAAAACCACGCCCACAAACGCACATGAAGGGATGTGAGCTTTTATGGTGTAGATCTGCTAGATTCAGACTTCTATTCTTTCACAGGGTTTCTGATGAAATAATCCTGCAATGGGACAGATTTGTGCTTTTGAGGGGTGTAAAAGTAACACCGGACTTTATTCTTTACCTACTGATAATCATCTGGCGACAGACAGCAGCTCAAATTGTGGCAATGGCAACTTACAGCAATGCCCTTTTATTTAATGAATCATTTCAGTGTAAGCAGTTATCTCTTGGAAGTTTTACTTCTTTTGAATATGTGGCTCTTCAGTTGAAAGCTTATAATAAAATAATACATCTAAATTTCTATAGACCACCAGGGCACTGCGCAGAATTTTATGAAGAGTTTAGTGAACTGCTGGCTACAATATGTTTGGATTTTGACTGTGTAATTATTTTTGGTGTTTTTAACATCCATGTAGACAATCCTCAGGACAAAGTGACTAAAGATCTGGGTAACAGTCTGGAGAACTTTGGGCTGACTTAGCATATAACAGAGCCCACACACATTAACGGACACACTCTAGACTTGGTGATTTCGAAGGATTTGGATGTTTCCAAGGTTGCTGTGTGTGATGTGGGCCTGTCTGATCATTACTGTGTTTTCTTTGAGTGTACAGTTTCTGTTCACACAAATGTCTCAACAGAGATGATCACAAAACGCTGGATAACTAAAAACACGACTGGGATGTTTAATCAGGTCTTCTCTTCAACACCTGCCCTGTCAGGCAGCTCAGCCAATGAGCTTGTCACTAGTTTTAATGCTAAAATGTTAAGTATTATGTATGTCATTGCTCCTATTAAGGTGAAAGTTGTCTCTGGAAAGAAAAAGTCTCCATGGAGAAATTCCACACTGGTGAAGCATGAAAAAGAGAGTGTCGGAAAGCCGAGCGCAGATGGAGAAAAAAAAATCTACAGGTTCATTATGACATGTATAAAGAGAAACTTCACTCTTATAATCTACAACTGACGAATGCAAGAAAGTCCTATTTCTCTGACATTATTAGCAAAAACTATCATAATGCTTGGGTCTTATTCGCTATTGTTGACAGGTTAACAAACCCTACTGTGTCAGTAGCACCTGAACTTTATTCCACCAAGGCCTGCAATGAGTTCGCCAAATTTTTCATGGAAAAAATCCAAAATATCAGACAAGTAGTTGGTTTATCAACAGCAGGTTCAACAGACATACTGTGTCCATTGAAAACCAATTTAAGCACCATGACACAGTTTAATCCAAAGATCTGGGCGACATCTTATGTTCTCTTGCTGCTTGGACATCCTGCACACAGGTTTCTTCAAAAAGGTCTCAAAGACTCCGGAGCCAGATCTGTTACAGATTGTGAACTTGTCCTTAATTTCGGGCGTCTTCCCAGAACTTTTAAAAACAAACCCCTGCTAAAAAGGGACAGCCTAGACAAGGCACAAATGAGCAACTACAGGCCGATCTCAAATCTTCCTTTTCTAAGTAAGATAATTGAAAAAGCCGTTTTTCATCAGCTAAACGACTTTTTAACACAAAACAACTGCTACGATGTCTTCCAGTCAGGTTTTAGACAGCACCCCAGCACTGAGATGCTCTGACCAAAGTACTTAATGACATATGTTTGAATGCAGACGATGGAAAAATGTCAGTCTTAGTCTTACTGGACCTCAGTGTTGCATTTGATACAGTCGACCACAACATATTGCTTAAACGACTGGAGAACTGGGTGGACCTCTCAGGCACTGCTCTACACTGGTTTAAATCTGGTTTAACTTTACATCTGAGCAGACAAAAATTACATGTGGAGTTCCCCAAGGTTCCATCCTGGGGCCTCTTCTGTTTAACATCTACATGCTCCCACTGGCACAGGTCATGAGGAAAAACAAAATTAGTTACCATAGCTACGCAGATGACACACAGATATATATTACAATGTCACCAGGAGACTGAGGCCCTGTACAGGCTCTTGGTAAATGCAATGAGGAGATTAATGACTGGATGTGTCTGAACTTTCTTCAGTTAAACAAAAACAAAACTAAGGTGATTGTCTTTGGCGCGAAAGAGAAATGATTAAAGGTCACCACAGAGCTTCAGTCTATACACCTAAAAACCACCAACCATGCCAGAAATCTTGGTGTACTGATGGACTCAGACCTTAACTTTGAAAAACACATTAAGGGAATTACAAAATCAGCCTACTATCACCTTAAGAATAAATCAAGGGTAAAAGATCTGATGTCTCCTTAGTCGGCTTGATTATTGTAACAGTATTTTTACAAGTTCTACCTAAAAAATCAATTAGATACCTGCAGCTGATTCAGAACTCAGCTGCTCGAGTCCTCACTAAGACCAAGAAAGTGGACCACATCAGTCCAGCTCTGAGGTCTTTACACTGGCTACCTGTTCGTCAGAGAATAGATTTTAAAGTTCTGCTGCTGGTCTATAAAGCCCTGAATGGTTTAGGACCAAAATACATCAGTGACCTCTTGACCCATTATGAACCAACCAGAACCCTCAGGTCATCTGGTTCCAGTTTCTTATCAGTTCCCAGAGTCAGAACCAGACATGGAGAAGCTGCTTTCAGCTTCTTTGCTCCACATGTCTGGAACAAACTACCAGAAAGCCTCAGATCAGCTGAAACACTCAGTTTATTTAAATCAAGGTTGAAGACATACCTGATCTCTGCTGCATTTCAACAGTTTTTATTTAGAAGTCAAAATCTACATCTGGTTCTTTTAAGCTGGAATCATGTTTTAATATTGTCTTTAACTTTATTTCTTGCATTTTGTCTATTTTATTTTAGCATATTCCTTTTGCTTTTATTTCATTAATTGCATTTCTTTTAATCTTTATTTTTTATTTTATTTTTTTTTATGCACTTGTATTGCTTTCTGCACCCTGCTGTAATGATTTATGTAAAGCACTTTGAATTGTCTTGTACATGAAATGTGCTATACAAATAAATTTGCCTTTGCCTTTACAGCAGCACTTCCTGCAGCTGCCACAACTTGCCGCGAGTACAGCTTCCACCTCAAAGACCGCTTTGTGGCATTTGCATCTTTTGCATCTTCCCAGTGAGCTGAGCTGCGTTCTGTCAATCATTTCTGCCTGTGTGTCCCTACCTGCCCACTCTCCACTCCTTGATCACCCCACACATCCCTCCCAACCCTTGCAGTTTCAGGCATTTTTCAAATTCAGCAGTGGGTGGAGATACTCAAAAAGTAGGGGGTGTAATTACACTTTAATGTAGTTCTGGTCTCTCTTCCTTACTACCTTATCATTGCTCAAGTGCAATTTGGGGCAAAAATGTGGAGCCCACCCTCACTTCTTTATTTCCAGGAAAATGGCAAATGGTACAGCAGTTAATTGAACATGTACAAGCATAAATGGAAATGCAGTATACAAGTTGAAAGACGTTGGTGCAGTTTTGACAAGTTTTAGTTATTAATTAGTATGAACACCTTTATTCTCCCTCATAGACAAGCTTTCTTCTCATTTTCTTTGAGTCGTCTTTAGGTAATACTCACCAGCCTTTTGGAATGACTTTCCAAAGCTCTTCTTTGGATATTTTCTACCTTTTGTTCTGTTCACTATAAAGACAATCCCACACTGCTTCAGTAGTGTTAGGGCCCCGACTGGGGAGGATTTATCACTACATAAAACCTTTTGTCTCTGATTTTCAGTCCAGTTCATGTGTCATTTGACATACCTCAGTCTGTTCTACCTGTTTCTCCTCCTTAAGAATGGCTTCTTGACAACCATCCTTCCATAGAGACCATTTCTGATGAGACTCGAGCAGATGGATCAGATGAGGGCCCAGAAGTGTCTCTTAGGTCCTTTGTCAGGTCTTTGCTTGCATTTTCCCCCCGTGTTCCTTTACATCAGTTTCAGATACTGATATTCTGCTGTAGATAGGTTTTTAGGACTGTCACTTACTCTTTTATCCTCCACTTATCCAGTTTTCCTTTGTTTTAAGGACACACTGTCTACATTGCCAGTCTATATCAAGTTTTCAGCTCTATAATTCAGTGTATTAATGCAAAAATATTGCTTTATTTCTCTCAATTTATGTTATCCTCTACACTTTTTATAGGTGCAACTAAACTTGGAGTGTCCAGCTCCGGTAATGAAAGGCCACAATCCTGCAGGTTTTCAATGTTTCCCTACTCAAACACACCTGACACAAATGAATGAGTCATTGTGCAGAACATCCATTTAATTTGAGTCAGGTGTGTTGAAGCAGGGATACACCTGCAGGACAGCAGCCCTCAAAGACCGGGTTTTTGACACCCCTGAACTAAACAATTGGGAACAAACTACGCTGCTAATAACAATGGGCCTACTCACCCACTATTCCAAAATCAGCATTTGTTGTTTTCTGCTGTTCAGTTATTTGAGATATAACGATAAAATTATTGTAATTTTTGTCTGATTTTTAAATCACAAAGCATTTTGTTATTTCGAAATAAATATCAAGATATTGCAGATGATGTCCTCTCATTATAATTTCCCTCAAAGGAAAATTAAATTATTTTCGTTAATTTCAATAATTCAAAAACAAGTCTCAGTCAAGGATTTAATTTTATTGCTGGTCATTCTAACACCATTAGTTAAATAAGTGGCTGGATAGCTTAGTTGGCAGGGTTTCCAATAAAGGAGAACCAAGTTCAAATCCCACAAATATTAACACTTATCAGTTGAGTCTTTAGCTAAGACCCTTAATGCTACTGCCTAACCACCTTCAGATGTAAGTAAAAAAGTCTGCTAAATGACTAGAATAGAATAGACTGAACATGTGTGCTTTAAAGCCCCTTCACCAGATTTGTTCTCTCAACTGCAAGAATATCACTCCATAAATGTCCAAGTCACCTGTGACTTTCAGATCCACCTGCTGAATATGGTATTTGATAATTAAAATTTACTTCAACAGTGTCTTTTTATTTTAATGATTAATTTTATAAGGAGAAGGCATTTATGCCCTGCTTGCCTGGTTAATAACACCACTGACCAACCTTTACAATGTAAAAACGTGATATTAAAAATATAGTTTTTATACATTTTAAAAACAATATCACTTGTATGCTGCCGCTGTTTATGCTGAATACGTTCTGGGTAATAACATATGTGGTTTCTGCGCTATATAGCAATGTATTGGATCAATATTTTCTGTTCAGCCTTTTCCATGTGGATCTGAGAGAACAATGATGAAGAAAATACACTTAAAGACTAGGGCAATCAGATGGATGAAGATGACAAAGTCAACTAAAATATTTGCTATTTGTTTAGTAGCTGCTTGCTAATACACACTCAGAGACAGTGCTTGGTGCCAAGAGCTCTGCTTCCTGTCAGCGGCTGCTCAAGGTAAGCTACAGATTAGAGTAGTGCCTAAGTCCGGTCCTCGAGATCTACCATCCTGCAACTTTTAGATGCAACCCTGATAGTTCATGGTTGTGCCCAATGGTTCAGGGTGTTTCTAAAGTTTCAGAGGATATGACAGGATATGATGGGGGGAGTGGCTTGTTTACTCCCCAGCAGATGGACATTCAATTACTCCTGTCTCTGACGATTCTCTTCTTGTTTTTTGCTCACCAGTCTGACCTGCGGTCTAGCACCTTGTTGTTGTGTGTTGTTGGTTTCAGCCTTAGTTTATAAACGACAACCTTGTTACCTCAGAAGTGAGGACAACAAAAACGTAGGTCCTTATGAAGTTGTGTCTGTCTACAGACTTTCTCTCAATCAGCTCTGTGAAGACTCATGTTGCTGTTTTTTGTTTCCTTTTAACTGGAAACTGAAACCAGAAATATCTCAGTGCAGCATCCTTTCTGTAGATCTACGGTTCCAGATGAAAAGAAAATCTAGCTACAGATTTCCATTCACCTTCTGGTCGTCTTGTTTGGAGAGTAAACCTGATACGTCATCGCCCAGAATGCATTGTGCAAGTAAAGTAATGACAATAGAATAACAAACCTTTATTAGCCCCTCAGTGGGGAAACTGCTTTGTTGCAACAGTACAGGTGCAGTAAGCAGAAGCACACAGATGATATAAGGAAAACACACACATAAATAATATGTACAGTACACGGTCTGACAGGGTGAGTATGTACAGTATATAAATATGTACCTAAACATGTATATAAATATGTAAACACAGCTGACATGTGTTCATTGTAAAGTCTGACGGCAGCAGAGAGGAAAGACCTGCGGTATCTCTCCTTTGCACAGCAAGGATGGATCAGTCTGTCACTGAAGCTGCTCTCCAGAGCAGACAGGGTGTCCTGCAGGGGGAGGAGGAGGGAGACTTGTGGTCCAGCATGGATATCAGTTTCACCAGGAACCTTTTGTCACCTGCCTCCTGCACTGAGTCCAGAAAGCAGCCCAGGACAGAGCTGGACTTCCTGATGACTTTGTCCAGCTTCATCCTCTCCCTCTCTGTGATGCTGCTGCTCCGGCAGACCACACCGTACAGAATGGCTGATGCCACCACAGAGTCATAGGTCATCAGGAGTGCCCCCTTCACTCCAGATGACCATAGTCTCCTCAGAAGATAGACCTGCTCTGACCCTTCCTGTATAGTACGTCCGTGTTAAGAGTCCAGTCCAGTTTATTATTTGGGTGAACACCCAGGCACTTATGAAAGTCCACTCTCTCAATATCCATTCCCTGGATGTTTACCGGTGAGGGGACTACAGACTGGCACCTGCAAAAATCCACAACCTTCTCCTTGGTTTTCCCTGCACGGAAAATGTAAACACATAAGAATTTTAAAGTAACTAGGAGTTTTCCTGTGTCTGTAACAATAAACTTTAATAGAATATGGCAATAAAAACATAATACGGTCAACAAGTGCTAATAGTTGGGGTTGCTTTTAAGGGGATTAACAAAAATAAAAACTCTGAAAACAATCCTTCTATAAAATAATCATTCACAAGGACGAGACTGGCAATGAGCTAATAAGTTAGCAATGCCCAAGAAAGAAAAAAATACTTTGAAAGACTGTCAGAAAGTCTGCAGAACTATTGCTCAAGACTACTCAAGAGTCAAAACTTCTTCTCAGTTATAAATACATTATTTTTTTACCCCATCATGAAGTTGTGTTCTGACTTCAGTAGTTTTTAGTTCAGAATAGTTCATCTCACAGCCAGAAAAAAACAAAAACAACATTGTGAATAAACAAAAGTATTAGACTGAATGTAGTACGTCATTGTCTACAACAGAAAATAAAATGAATGAAAATGTTGGACTGGGTAAATATTACAATGCACATTTTATGATCAAGACAGACCGTGTTATGTTCCCCATAATCACTATTATTTGCTTGATGCATAAGCCCTCACAAAAATCCACCCAGACAATAAACACAATGCTCATTTTCGTGTTTATCTAGTTGACAGGACATTACTTTTAGAATGTAACACAGTTATATAGCTTCTGCTTAGAAATGACAAAACCCACCATAAAAACGTGATGTGCTAGCTCTAACTATATTAGCATACCTTGGAGACAGCAAAAAACCTGATGAAATGTATAACATCAGTACTTGTTGAGGATGGCAGCAATGACGCCTCATTTATTAGAGCGACTATTATGGAGTAGCACTATCATGTTTTGCAGGGATAATAAAACCTGATGCTGTTCTACAAAAGAGCTGAATATAATTAATACTCAATGCCACATAAGCTGAGTTCATAATGAGTAAACACTAACAACTCTGTTTCTGTCAGAGAAGGTATTACCACACACTTGACACTGCAGCTGCAGTTAAAGAAACATCCAAAACGTATACCCTGCATTACATCAGAGCAAGCATTTTTCGATATAACGCAGCTTTCCCGTGGCTCCGCTCTGTTTAAGACCATGAATGACACGTAATTTAAAAGCCGTCAGCCAACAGAAATTCCAGCACAACGCTGCAGGAACAGATTGTTCCTGTAGCTGCTTGACGTCTCTCCTTATCCAGGAATAAATAAACCGCAGGTTTATCCAAACATGATAATTACATGTCATCATTTGCTTGTTGACTTCTTGGTCACCTGTAGCCAGTTGTGTGTGTGTGTGTGTGTGTGTGTGTGTGTGTGTGTTAAGTGCTTTTTTTGGTGTGGCAGTAGGTCCAACTGTTTGTCACATTTGATCCCATGCTGGGACAATGACTACATCGCTGATATACAGCCGACTCCCACGTTCTGACTCATAAATTTGAATTCTTTTTATATTTTAACTCCCTCCTGGTTGAAATGTTTTGTTTTGGGTTGGAGGTTTGAAATGCATTTGAACACCTAATTATGATTTTTTTTCTGCCTGACGCGGCCGGCCCCACACATTAGGTTCCAATTTTCTATGTTAGCTCTGTTTTTCTACTTATTGATTGTGTCAGGTTGTTTTTTAGTTGCTTATCATTTCCTGTGTTCGCTCAGGAACATATACACTGATGTATTCTGTGCTACTTTTGTCACAATGTCTTTGAATACATGTGCCCTGATTTGCTGTGACATGTCATATGGTAAATGTCAGCAATGACAAGAAAAGGTGCATGATCAGATATTCCTCTGCTCTGATGGTGTAAACCGATGCAGCTGTGAAAAAGAAAGCACATCTTCTTTTAATTAGAAGTTTTTATAGATCAGGGCATAATAAATCATCCAGTCCTCACCCTGTCTCTAGATTATGTTACATCCTCAGATTAAGAACAATATATGACATATACCATATTAGTATAAATTCATTTAACAAAAACTGAGCCAAAATACAGAAAGAGGTATGCAGCCAACGACTTTGGAGCCACCTTTAGCAGCAGAAATTTAAGGTGATTTATGTATGTGTAGTCTCTTAATAACAGGAGTCAGTGTTCAGTCAGTGTCCTGGAGGATTTTGGTCCATTTTTCCTTATAATATTATTACATTGTTATAAATTATTATAATATTAATGAGGTTTGATGACATTTTTCTCTTTTGAGTTTTTACTGAGGCATTTTAATCGGGTTAAGTTATTCATTGCAACACCTTGAGTCTTTGACTGTAGAATATATAAGTAACAGAGGAGTTCATGGTTGACTAAATGACTGCAAGGGGTCCAGGTCCTGTGGCTGCCCCACTACTGTGGTTAACATTTGGGATGAGGTGTTTGTGCTGATATGCTGCTTGTCACCAGAGGCATTGCTGTACATTATGGCCAAACATTTCTGCTTTGGTCTCATTTACCCAAAGGACATTGGACAATCTAAGCTGTTCAGCCATGTTCTTATTAGAACAAATTGTCTTTCCTCTGGCAATAACAAACTATACTTATTCAGTATATTTATAGATATACTCTTATAAACCTTAACATAACATGCTAACTGATGCCTGTAGAGCCTGAGATGTAGCTCTTGTTTATTTGGTTTTGTTTCGTCTTTTGCAATTTCTCTAAGCATCACACAGAACTTACTTGGATGGCCACCGCTGGGAAAAATGTTTTAAATGTTTTCTACACCTGAATAATCCTTCTCATTGTCCAGATTGATGGGCACCAAGAAATGCCTCTCGAAGAGATCATTGCTGATGTCTTTTCTCCTTGGCACTATGCTAATGCTCCAGACCAGCAAATAGTCAAAACCTCTGTTTATACAGACGTCCTCACGCTTACTGATAATCATTTAATCAAGTGCACTGGATCAGCAGCTCCTGGCTGGTACTTATTAATATGCCATGTGCTGTTTCTCATTCATGTTATATCCAGTTTTATAAGGATTTAAAAAAATCACATTTATTTATTTATTTATGTTCTGACATGTAAAAAATTTGTTTATTTTCACAGTGCTGTACATCAAAAGTCTAAAGTGCATCACCCTCTTATTTTTTATAGTTGTAGGGGGTACAGCTGGAGATAAGGTAAATGTGTAGGGAGGGTGTGGGCGTTATGGTCTGACACATCTGGGCAAAGCGACATGAGGGGGTCTTGACAGATACGGGCTGAGTGAGGGCTTGTTTCTGCTGTGCTCTGTCATGCAGGGACTCCTTCCACATGCCTGCCTTCCCGGGTCTGCCTGACGCTCCCGATAGCTGTTACCTAACCTGAAGCTAGTGTGTGTATACATAATGTGTTGATACTTGCACAAGGTTGGAAGTGCAGGAGTCGGTGCAGCATCCTCACAAATGTAATTGTGTGTGACACGACTTGTGTTGCAGTGAAAGATGGAGGACAGAAGTTGTGAGAATAACAGGACGCCACACAAGGATGTGAGAATAGACAAGTGGCAGCATCTGAGCTGCTTTTGTGTGTGAAATGGAGAAAAAAGTTGAGTTGATGAATGAGAGCGTCAGCAGCATCAGTGCAGTGCGGCCATGAGGATAACAACGACAGCTTCACTGAGCCTAAACGATTTCCATTTCATGTTGAATTTCATTTTCTTCGTTTTTTCTGCCATCATGTGCTTCAAGGTTAGCTGGAAATTTGTGCTGCAAGAATGTGTGCATTGAAATCTCGCATTTTTTTTTTTTTGCGTAGGTGTATCTCTGTGTGTGTGTTGGCTCCCAGTGGGGATTGTATTTCGGCCAGTGAAGCCTGACAGATAACAGCCCACCGTGCTCGTCACATCTATTATTGAGGGGACGAGAAATTGATCGGCCCTAACGGTGAATGTTACCCTGCCTTCCTCACTTCCTCAGTTCCCATTTCTCCTCTACCATCCTGCCCCCTTGCTTTATTTGTCTTACATCCATCCCTTCTTGCTGTCAGGACTCCATGCTGCCCATGTTTTCAGTCATCCAGGTAACATTTCATTGCTCAGCCTCTCTACCTGCCTCACTTCTTCCTCAGATTTCTTACTTATTTGAATTTTTCCCAATTGTTTTTTTTTCTCTTGATGCTTATCTTTTTTTAAATCCAAGCTTTAAGATGTGCCACGCTGTCTCAGCTTGCCAGCATAACTTGACTCCTAGTTTTCTGGCAAGCTTTTCTCT